>NW_017100191.1:4340447-4353926 GCF_001263275.1 Habropoda laboriosa | reverse complement strand
GTGGACGACGATGTTACAGATTCTCAATTATTCACCTTGCGAAACGCTTGATAGCTACCTGTTATAGTCGATCTTCTAGAATAGATGCTGATAGAAGAATAGAAGCTCACTTTTAGATCAGGATACTGTGAGAAAATCCGTCCCGAAGACGGTGAAGCGAGCCACTTGAAGCCAGGCCCAGCGCGCTCGGTGGGGGTGACTCCGCCCCTTTGGGACTTTCCCTGGGCCTGTGCGCGTAGAGGTGGACAGGGATCGACGCGTCCTCGCTCTTCACGAGACCCTTGAAGTATGCTTTTTGCGAACGACGCTCAGATAACGTGGATACAGACTTTGAATAAAATATATTATTGTGTAAACGTAGAAACGTTTAACTAATTTACACCCGCCCTACTCCGAGTCTACTCTTCGTCTGCTTATTTAAATTCTGTCGTTAGATACTATAGGAAATGTACGATTGAAATAAAATAGTCTTTGTAACTACTAATATTCAAAAGAAGAAACGTCTTTACTCTTTGAAATGCTTTGAAGTGTCTCTGGACACCCAAAAGGGAAATCTGGGGTCCGCTGATGCCTACGAACAGTTTACCCTATTGTATTACAGTGTGAAGTGCTTGACTCGAAGACGAACACCAGACACATCTGGTGGAAGTCCTAGTGTCTTTGTCTTAAAGAACGCCGAGACATTTCTGTCCTCGCTCGATTATTTCTACAGGGTGTTCTTAGAAATAATTCAACAGATACCGCTCTAAACTTAGCAAATAAGATAGACAGATTTCATATCCACCGCCTATTAACCCCTAACAATTATCTTTTTACACAATTACTCATACGCTTTACTGTAATTCATCAACCCCGAGTCATACTCATCAAGTCCCAAGACCTTTCCGTACTCCCACTACCCCAAAATAAGACCTACGAACCTTAATAAAAGCAAGCAGTTAAACATCCCGCACAATTATAGAAGAATCGCTACGACCGGACGGCTCTAGAACTTGGAAGATTTCGTGTAGAAAATTTAGTAAGATAAAATTATTTCTTTATTTAACACTAGATTTACGGACTTTTCTTATATACCTATCTCTACATCGTCAAATTGACGCGTGAACGAAACCGCATATTTTCTTTAAAAAGCAACTTATTTTATTTAAAAACAGCATATTATACACTGTTAACTTATAAATGAACGATAGTATGAACAATATATTTATATAAAATTTATAATAAGCATAAGTGGTAGGAGAGAAATACAAACGGTTTCTGTAATTTTCCTAGTGAAATTCGAAATGCGTCAAAATGGCGCGTCCCGTGAACCTAGTGTTAAACTACTAAGCTTCCGAATCTAACACTGTATTTTACATGCCCCCCCTTTTTTTGTGTGGACTTCAGAGGTAATTTTTTATTCTAAGGACAGAGAATGCGAGCAGAGTTAAATTTACAGTAATTGAGACTAGAATTTGTCATCTCGCCTCCCGCGAAGCTTCCAAGTAAAAAGTTAGTTTCCAGCCAGAGTTGGGAGCCATAAAGTGTCCTCGGAGTATGGTTAATGGCTGGCAGCTATTTTAGGGAGTTGGAAGGCTGGTTTCAGATTGAGTTTAAAGATTGTACTCGAAGGGGATTAAACAGATTCGATTCCGAAAAAAAATTTCCAAACGACGAAGAAGAAAAACTGCGAGCCACGAAAATCGAGGGAAACTCGCGATTTAACGGGGCGAAACGCGGAGATAAAAGATACAGGAACGTCGGCAACGTGTTTCCGAATTAATTTCACGTCAGACTAGTCACGCTCGAATCCTCTAATTGAATGACGAATGGAAATGACGTCGAGCATTGGAAATCGACGTTTGTCGGGGAGGGGGAAAAAAAAAAATGAAAATCGCCGCGAATAAACTCGGTTTTGCGAGCGCTGACTCGTGTGGATGGTTGATCGAGAAAAACAACAGGGAAATTCAGCGGGAAAACGTGGCCGTGCAGCGATCTAAACGTAAAACAATGGGAAGCTATGGATAATGGTGAAGAGCCACGGAAATTTAACGAAACAGAGCGTTCAGATGGATCTCCAAAACCGAGTTGCTCCAGAGGATTGAAATTTGAGAGTTTTCCGTGAAAAACTAAACCCTGTACCCACATCATTTTTTACTATTTACCTAAACTTGCAGCAATAAAAATAATAAAAAATTGGAACTGTAGGGATCATTCGAAGATAAATCCCACGTAAATGGTTCAAAAATACCTGAACAATGTTTAACAAAATTAATAAATAAGTTACTCACAATGTTATTCTTACGTTCGATTCTTCAAACGAACTATTTTTTCACATAGATACATACACTATCGGCCAAAGTTTGGAATCACCGAGCATTGCAATTTGCACAAAAATTTCCAGAGCGAAGACAGCGACTTTGAGAATTTTTTATCGTTCGAATCAATTGATAAATGTAGAATTGAGCTAAACTTGAAATCTATAAAAAATTAGCAGCAGATTTAATATTGATGAAAAGTGGGAGGTGGTTCCAAACTTTTGGCCCGTACTGTATATTCTTGCACACCTACATTTCTTCCGTCCCATTACTCCATCTCTATAAAAAATTAGCAGCAGATTTAATATTGATGAAAAGTGGGAGGTGGTTCCAAACTTTTGGTCCGTACTGTATATTCTTGCACACCTACATTTCTTCCGTCCCATTACTCCATTCCTTTCATTCATTCAAGACATTCTTCAAAGACATTCTGTCGAGTCCATCCAAATCATTTACTTTTCACCACAACCTCGAGCACTCTGTACCTCTCTTCTTTCGAACCTCTAAAATTCTGAACTATATCCTTTACTCTATCACCCTCGCCCGACATTCACACGAAACTTCCAATCAAACAGAACAAACAGAAACGAAGGTAAAATTCGAATTTCGTATACAGTTCATAAATATTAGAACAGTCGTTACGTTCGCATAAAACCGCCCCTTAACGCCTACGAATCGTTTATTCCCAAAGAGCAGCCACTCTAACAGCCATCTTCCTTCGTCGAACGCGGTTGTTTCGACGAGTAAGGCTGCACGCGACGAGCCTAACACGGCTGGCTGGGCTAGAGAAACGTCAGGTGCTGAGCTATCGTGTTGTCGAGCGACGCTTTTCGACGCTATTATCGTGCAGTTGCACCTGACACGTTTCATCTCCGTTGAGGCGACGACGTCGTTGTCGCCTGGCGACAGAGATAACATCGAGGCTGAACTCGTACATGCTCGTTTATCAGCGTGTGCTTTGATGTTTGGCCAAGTAGCGAGGATCAAAAGACGACGGGAGCTTTAATCTAGGGATTTTCAGGATCTTTTTACGCGATTTCGGTATCCCTGCTACCTGTACAAGTTGTTGATCGATCCTGGGTTTTGGAATTTTTACAAGTTTCACTCGGTTATTTTTACAATTGCAAAGGGAATAACGTCGGTTGAGGGAAAACAACGTCCGAAGAGTGCTCCGAAGTGAGAGGTCCCGAGGAAATTCTTCCAGAAGGATAACGGTGTCTTTGAAGTAGAGGATCCTTGGAGAAGTATTTCTCTGGAAGCTACAGATGTTCTCAGCTGGGTACCCAGAAGCTTTAAATCCTCGGGAAAGTTCCTTTCTAAAGGGAACTACCTCTTTCTGCTTTTAGATGTCGCTGTGCAGCTATCAGTGTTAAACCCTAAGTAAAGTGATTTTTCTAAACACGCTACTGTGTGCTGCTTTTAAATGTCACTCTACGGGTATCTGATAATGATACACCTTGGAGGTAGAATATTTTTTTAAGAAGTACTATTGTTCACTACCAGATGTCGCTGTGTGCCTACTTGGTGACGATAAATCTTCGAAAGACTGGGTTACTGCTTCGACTAATTAAGAAATTCTTGCCCAAAATATCGCGGAAAGAATTCGAATCTTAATTGGAAAATTCCAACCCTCTTCGACTAGGAACTCTCTTACATTATACACTCGGTGACTCTACGTTCTTGGAAGAGCAGGCTACTTCTTCGATGAAATTAAAATTCATAGCCGAACCTGGCAGGAAAACAATTCGAATCTTAATCGGAACGAGGCAATAAAAATTCCACCCTTCTTGGACTTCGCGTCCTTTTACATATATATATCTACCTGGTGACTCTAACTTCTTGGCGGACTGGACTGCTGCTTCAGCTAAATTAAAATTCATAACCAATTGTCAGAGAAAGAATTCCAATCTCACTGTGAATGTGACGGGATAAAAAGTTCCACCTCGTTTGCACTTCAGATTCTCTCGCGTGTGTACCCGGTGTCCTTAAATTCTTGAAAGAATCGTCCACAGCTTCGAAAACGGAATCTTCGTAAACGGAATAAACAGCTCCACTCCCTTCAGACACCAGATTCTCTCGGCCTCCAGTCGCCGGTAAAGCTAAGCTCGCAAAGAAAAGCGCGCGTCCCCTTATCGCGGCGATCGATCCTCGCTGGCGGTGCTTCTGACGCAAGCTCGCGACGGAAGCAACATCAACAGGTTGCAACGCGACGCGAAACAAGGCGAAGACACGACAACCCGATACGTCTGCGGATGCTTGGCATCGGGCCGTTGCTTTATTAGATAGCCGCTGGCCTAATATCGCCGCGTGGATTTCGAAGCAGAATGTGACCTAAATTCCGGGAGCCTCGGTCATCTATTCAGTCACACGGTGACGCAGGGACTGGACAGGCGGAGGGAAATGATAGCGTGGATTCTGCATTCATCCGAGGAGACGCAGCTGGAATACTGGAATTACTGTGCAGCCTTCGCTGGGATTCACTGATCTGGGGATTCAGGTTCTATGAAAGAATCCCAGGTGCCCGTGGCTTCTGTGTCTGTTCAGTTGCATGTACGGCGATGTTAGATTAGGGTGGCGGATAGGTACACTACTTTGGAAAGTAAATTTGTCGGGGTACGGCGACTGGAATATTAAATTCGCAGAGTGTACAACGGCAAGCATTTCGGGGATTTCTAATTACCTCGCCTTTGCAGATACCGGGTGTTTGCGATTAATGTATCTTGCTAGTCGTGTGACTGTGGATAGGTAGAGGACTGCAGAAACTAAATCTGCGGGGATAGAGCGACTGGAATATTAAATTTGCAAGGTGTTCAGGCCAGGGATTTTAGCTGTTTCGAACTACTGTGCGTGTTTAGTTCGAGCGATAGTGCTGTAGCATTTCGGGTACTGAATTTACCGAGGGAAAATGGCTGGAATTATAATATAAAGGTGTATCGATCAAGAATCTCAGGTGTTTCAAATTAGCACATTTGCTCAGGGGAATGGTGATGTTAAGTTAGATTATTAACCAGAAATACTACGGAATTATTGTTATGGAATTATTAGGAATTAATAGATTTATTTTAATAAGAAGTTGCGAAAAGGTTGTAAATAACCTTTCTTTTCACCTGTTTTTCATTCTCAACTCTTCAATTTCCCTTCGAATCGAGATCACAGGTAGATCTAACCTCGAAACCAACAATACCCCTGACCTAACCTCAAAGTTGCACCAGAGAAGAAAAGAACAATTGGCCGAGGCAGCTGATATTCTCCTACGCGTATCGTCAAGCTGTCAACGTGTAATTCAGCTCGAAGGGATTTCGTAACGCGTACAAGGCATGTACAGACGGGAAATGAACGCGTTAAGCCCCGTTCACACGTGTCAGAGAAGCCTCGAAGAGTGTGACACACGAACTGGCTGACACACTGATGAACAACCGCAACTCTGCGCTAATTATACGCGTTCCCTTTCAAAATTAACCGTGCTTGCGCGTTTATAACGCGGAAGGAAAGCTTCGCGACGAGTCTAGCTAATAATAAGCGTACATTATTCAAGCGGAACGACGACCGAAAGCTCAACCATTTCTCATGGTGTATTTGCGGACATAAGAATCGTTCCGGGCGCAGAGAATAAAGGAGCTGTCGATAAATATTCTCCTTTTCCTTTTATTTATAACACTCCGGGGACGCGTAACCTTTGTTTGGGTGTCGAGATAAATCGATTCTGCTCGAGTTGCAGAATTTCTAGGATTTTTAGGTTAGGTTAGGTTAGGGAACACACAAGGGTTCCACGTAAGGACCTTCCTTGAACTTTGTAGGAAACTGTTTTAAGCAGAAGTTGAAGTATATTTAAGAGTGTATAACCTTTTTCGTCTGCATTTTTTGCAGAAATATGATTGTTGCGTGGGCAACCTGGCATATACGTAGTAAATTGGGAAAATTAACGAAAGGGGTGTTATTTCATTCCGTTCCTTTTGACGTATTTTAAGTACTTTCAATTTGCAACGAATTGTGATTTAATCCTTTTCTTTCATTGTTCTTTTGCCCCGTTTGAAAAATCAGCGTAAACCTTTCGGGAAATTGTGTTCACCGTTCACGTCAATTAATATGCGCAATTTTAAACTCTCTGCAAATTACCTGTGGCTGCAGTCGAAAAAAAAAAAAAAAAATAAGGAGACCTTTACTCGGGGAAAATGATATTTCTGTGAATTTCATCTGACGTCGATTTCCGTGAGATCTTTTTCCGCGGGTGTAACAAATTTTTCGAGAGCTTCGCGAGAACACGAAGAAAGAGGAATTTAATAAGAACCCTCAAAGGCTGTCTGGACCCTTCAAAGTGAATTTCCAAGGGGAAGGGAGACGTTTCCCAAGCGGACGTGTCGCGAAGGACACGGTCCTTTTTTGCATTTAGCCTTTAATCAAAAAAAAAAGAAAAAGAAAGAACACAGTTTTAAAAAGCGAGAATGGTCGCAAAAGGAAGGTGGATAAAGGAAACAGTGTAACAGTGCAAAGGAGGAGGGGGGCATAAATTCGTTCGCGGCAGAGAGAAGGAGAAGAATAACGCTTCGTGAAGCAAAAAAAAAAAAAAGGAAGAACGAAAACGCGACGTTGGAAAGGTGTTGCGATTAAAAAACTTTTTTTTTTGCCGTGGAATAAAAGCCACGTGTGGTATGAATAAAGTTTAAACAGGAACAAGAAGCTGCTGTACAACGGGAAAAAATATTCACTTTAATGTCGGCCAGCGAAAATTCGATATACACGCAGCGTAGTCACATCGAGATATATTACCGCGAGGAGGAAAGAAGGGAAAAATAAAACATGGTTTTCATTTTGACACAGTGAAGGGAAAATGCAACGTGTTTTGTGCATTTTAAGTTCGCCAGCAGCGAAAAGAAATTCCCTGTTTAATTCCAATGGAACCAATAAATGTAGCCACGTGCCAGGAGAAATGTTTGATTGAAATATTCGACGTAAATGAGATCCAATTTGCGTTTTTATCGGAGGAGATTATTAAATCCATATTTTCCCAGTGTTAACAGCTTCGTCTTGCGAAAAGGAGAATTTGTTTCAAGTTCACTTACTTTTTTCCTTTTCATAAATAATTTTTTACTTATTTAAGGATTATTGAACATAATTTCTTCGTTTTGTGGAGTGAATGAATATAGCTATAGCGAATTCATTCAGCTGTAGTGTCTCGTACAGCAGGATTCTGGACGGTTACCAATTTTCCGAAAATAATTTTATGGAAAATTCTTGAAAACGATTCGTTTATTTCGCGAGGAATTTCGTAAACACTGGTTATAGTGAATTCATCTGGGCATAGTATTTCATATAACGTCGTAAATTATTCAGGATGGGCAATATCGAAAAGGACCAAGTCTACTCTCATAAATATATTACCAGCGGCTCGTCCTGGAAAATGTCATGAAACTAATCGTCTCCGCTGACATTTCCGACGATACTACTTAAAGTAACAGAATAAAAGTCTTCTTCGGATTGGAAGTTTCTAACCTAGATTCTCGGGACCTCGAAAACTTATGGCACCCGGTGTTCTATCATCACGAGAAATTCTTAAATTTGATTCTTTTTCAAAAAAGAATCCAAGAAATCGAAGTTATTTCTTATTGAAAAATGCTGGCTAATAATTACGAGATAACTGAACTACTAACCTAAAAAATGTGTTACACCTAACCTAGAAATGTTATTACGTAAAAATTTCACAGCTGTGCCGAGAAAATGGATTTGTCAAAATAAATTCAGAACAAAATTTGTAGACTACACTCGAAACCAAACAATTTTCATTAGAACTATACATGTTTTCATTTTGAAGTGCTCATTTTTTTGAAGCTTTGATTTTTCAAATTGAAGTGCTGCTTTGAGTTATTCTCTCTGAATTTTTTCTGAAAAAACGAAAAGAGGTAGCGATGTGAAACTTTATGCACCACGTTGAAGAACATTTCTAATGTAAAACGGTATTTTTATTTATTAAAGGAATTAAATCTCCCACAAGTTAGACAAATGTTTCCAATAAAATACCTTTTCTTCCTAAAAACATCTACTTTCAATTTGATACACCCAATATTAAAACATCCCAACCTATAACCAACTTTAACACGTCTTTTTGTTTCAATCAACTTGACATGTATGTTTCCTTTAAACCTCTTGCCCAAAGGAACAAAAATTCTGTCACCGAAAACTGCAAATTAAAATCATCCAATTTTCAGAATAGACTCAGAATAGATCGCCGGAAATCCTTTCGAATTGTCACCGTAAACATGAACCTCAAATCAAAACGAGCGTGAATTCTCGAGTAGAAAAACCAGTCAATTGTCGGACCCTTGCCACGAGAAAAATATACTGGAAAAGTGACAAAAAAAGAAAGGCGTGTTTCCGTAAGCGGAAAATATTCAACAATTTGGAGGCTTTTCATGCGTTTACGCGAGGCGATTCGTTCGCGCAACGCGCCGAGGTCAATGGCGCGTATGCAGAGACATTGTTCTCCGCTTATTCCCACCCTTTGACTCGCCATTGTCGCCGTTAAGCGGGAAGCGAAATTCTCGATGCGATAAAACCGACACGCGGCTACGTTTAATCGACGCGAACCGCCGATTTCGCAACGATTCTCTAATTATAGTAGCTGGCTGGTTGTGTTACTGTTCACCAACAATAGCGTGAAACTTTCGCGGGAATCGAGTCAGAAAATTAATTCTAAGAGACCGGAGAATTCCTTTGTCTGTTGGTGCGTTTTTATATTTGAATTTTACCGTGAAAGGCAACGAGAGTGGAGCATTTAATATGATTACTGAAATAACGCTAGATTGTAGATTACGCAAATCTTATATCAATAATTATAGAGATTATTATGTTAATTATAGGTAGGAAGATTTTTCTATTGGAAGGCACGACTCGAATAAATAATTCGATTTAATAATAACAAACCCGGTCGACGCGAGGAGCTGCTGCAGGGGAATTAACGAGCTCTCCGTATTTCGGGCCCGATCAACGGCCCGACATTTCCAACCGAGCCTGAGTTATATATTGAACGATTCGTCTCTGTACCCTGATCATTTTCATGTAAGTGAGGTGTGAGTTGGTCAACTGATCGTGGACTTATTGAAGTTTTTCTGCATCATCTTGATTGGTTTGGAGTTCGTTTGGTGTGAAGTCTGTGTTTCCTGTTGTGTTTATCATCACCGTTCGGCGACTACAATAGTATTATTGACTACTTAAATCATATAGAATGGGTTATGTGAAGTCTTTTCTCTTTTGTGTAAACATTTATGTAAGCTTCGGTCCGTTTATAAATAAATAAATAATAATAATACATTGGTTAATTGAATAGATTATTTTTCTGCTTTCGATAAAAATTGTTTAAAAATCGGTGAAAAATATACTTGTCCAATTGAAGGTTTCTACTTTGTTCCGAAAAATTAAGTAAAAAGTCATACGTCCCAGTGATCTGTATAAAGATATATCTGACTCAAAATTGACAAAAGTGTTGTATACGTAAGTCATTTTTTAAATAATCAATTGAATTGAGAAAGAATATTGCAAGCACAGAGGAAAAATTGTTCTAGAAATTGCGATAAAATTATAAATGAATTATTTCACATTTTTACGAGGGAATTAATTAATAAATTATTCCCCCAATTCTATATAGGTATACTTAATAAATGAAAGAACGTATTAAAAGAGAATAGAAGGAGGTGCTCGAATCAGAATTTTAGAAAATTAATTATTTCCCCATTTCTATCATAAGTATAATAAATTAATTTAATTAATAAGTTAAATGAAAATAAATCGTGACATTCGAATAAAAAGTAAAAGGTCGTTTTTCTGGTTAAGACGGAAAAATGTTCCTTTAATGTAATTACCAACCCACAATCTATCAAGAAAATAGCAGCAAAGTGATTGAAACGAATCATTGCCCAGCGAGAGAAAATTGATAACAGTTATCAAGCGAGAAAAATAAACCTTTCACCGCAGAAGGGAGAATATCTCGAGGAAGAGGAAGAGGAGCGGTGCAGCAGTTACCGCGAAGTGAATTTCACTTATTTTTTCGAAATTATCCCGGTTCCCGTACAGCATCTCGGGAAATGGAATCTGGAAGTTGGGAAAATTCAAAAGGGCAAAGTTGATTCGATTCGATTCGACCGACTCGTGGACGCCCTTACAACTTTCCTCCAGCTTTTCGATGAGAATCACAACTTTTCCAAGAAAACGACTTCGAAGTTACTTCTCGCAACCTCCAAAAAAAAAACCGAATTCCTCGTTTTCTCGTTTGAAAAATTCGATCATCGAGGAATTTTTCCACCCAAGGCTAATAAATTCGGATACTTGACAGAAGTGAATATATTCACATTATTCGATATTTTTAATCTTACGAATAGAAATAACATGAACGTTGCAATATGATATTTAAAATATTATAAATAGTTTTGCCTGTGCCGTGTTTAATGGTTGTTTTGGGAGTAACTGTACATAATTTACATCCTGCAACGCGCCCAATAGCTCCTGGGCGCAGATATTCGACCTCGAGAGTTACATAAATTTTTCATTCGGTTCTGTTTCGTACTTCCGTGCACCAGGAACCGCTAAATTACCCACTGTGTACCTCCAGGGTCCAGCGAAACTTGTTTCCGGCTCTCTTCCTATCAAGTATCAATAAAGTTTAAAGGCTAGATTAGGTTAGAGGAAGTTTCAAATGTTGAAGAGTGTCGAGAAACATCTTTCCAACTGTGGCACATGTAATAATTGATCGTGGTGCTTTGCGGTAATGACAATTGATAGAATATGACAAGTGAAAGTAATAATAGTTTGGCATAATTCGAAACGCTTAGGCAACTCGTATAACTTTGAAACAACTAAGGCAACTTTTAAGCGACTTGTACAACACTCTCTGCAACACATTATCTCTAATACTCCATCTCCAACACTCTGACGACTCTTAACACACTTCGACTCTGACTCTATCTGCAACACTCTCACGACTCTAACAACACTTTTACTCTATCCTGCAACACTCCATTGCCAACATTACGACTCTTAACACACTTCGACTCTGACTCTATCTGCAACACTCTCACGACTCTAACAACACTTTGACTCTATCCTGCAACACTCCATTGCCAACATTGTGACTACTCTAACAACACTTTGACTCTATCCTGCAACACTCTATTTGCAACACTCTCACGACTCTAACAACACTTTGACTCTATCCTGCAACACTCCATTGCCAACATTATGACTACTCTAGCAACACTTTGACTCTATCCTGCAACACTCTATTTGCAACACTCTCACGACTCTTACAAACCTTCGACTCTATCTGCAACATTTTCATGACTCTGACAGCACTTTGGCTCTATCCTACAACACTCAATTGCCAACTCTATGACGACTCTAACCTAAAACACTCTATTTGCAACACTCTCACGACTCTTACAACATTTCGACTCTATCCTACACTGTGACACTCTCTGCAACATTCTCACAACTCTAACAACACTTTGACTCAATCCTACGACACTCTATTTGCAACACTCTCATGTCACTTACAACACTTCGACTCTATCCAACACTGTGACTCTCTCTGCAACATTCTCACGACTCTAACAACACTTTGGCTCTATCCTAAAACACCCAATTGCCAACACTATGACTACTCTTACAAAACTCCGACACTATCTAACACTTTGACTCTATTTACAGTATTCTGACGACACTTGCAACACTCCAACTCTATCTGCAACACTATTACGACTCTTACAACTCTCCAACTCTATCAAAAACTCTAACTGCAACAGTCGGACGACACTCACAGTACTCCATCTCCAACACTCCGAACATTTCATAGTTTTTCCATTAAAAACGTTGAACGCATCGGTGAGCCGCATGTCATCGAGGATTTCCGCGATAGGTTTGGCTTGTATTCTTGTCGACACTAACCATCTCTTTCACAAGCCACGTCTTGTGCCTTTTAAAACTAC
This sequence comes from Habropoda laboriosa, assembly GCF_001263275.1. Classification (NCBI taxonomy): domain Eukaryota; kingdom Metazoa; phylum Arthropoda; class Insecta; order Hymenoptera; family Apidae; genus Habropoda; species Habropoda laboriosa. Next base: position 4,341,658 of record NW_017100191.1, on the reverse strand, counting down.
CTAGAAAGATGTGAACATTTTTACCGATAACTGCACTACCGTCACGTTATCCCATTCTTAGCAGAAACAATCGCACATTTCATCGTGTTACGGTGAATTTCCGCCTGTTTGGAAATCAAAGGTGGTTGCGTTCACTTTCTCAGATATAAATTCGACTTCCTGTCTATTCGATACCTCTCGAAGATCCTCGAAAGACTGTTACACATGATATCGAATCTCCAAGGGGGAGAAAGATGGTAGAGGAGAGGGTACGACTCGTGGGATGGCTTTTTGCATATTAATGGGCCACGTATCGTGGCCGATCACGCAACTCTCCCGTCGGTGTCGTATAAATTACTGTCACGCTCGCCAAAGACTCAACCTGTGCGTTGCTAGTGATCGTTTTATCGATAAACAAGCCGAGTTTCAGCTAATATCAAAGGTGGTTGCGTTCACTTTCTCAGATATAAATTCGACTTCCTGTCTATTCGATACCTCTTGAAGATCCTCGAAAGACTGTTACACATGATATCGAATCTCCAAGGGGGAGAAAGATGGTAGAGGAGAGGGTACGACTCGTGGGATGGCTTTTTGCATATTAATGGGCCACGTATCGTGGCCGATCACGCAACTCTCCCGTCGGTGTCGTATAAATTACTGTCACGCTCGCCAAAGACTCAACCTGTGCGTTGCTAGTGATCGTTTTATCGATAAACAAGCCGAGTTTCAGCTAATGGCTCTCCCTGGGGATTTTCCTCCGTTCTGCGGTAAAAGGAGCTCTATTGAATTTCCGCCAGAGAGCTGAGAGACAAGAGTTTTGTTTTCGAATCTTCCAAAGTGGCCATGGGAGGGCGGAGATGCTGCGAGTTTGATTGATGTCCCCTGCTGTAAAACGGCTTTTACGGCTTTTTTACTTGAATTTTTTATTTCAAGTTCTTTCTCTTAGTAACGAGCTTGTTTTTCTATATTGGAGATTTGAATATTGACATTTCTGAATATCAGATGGTTTAATAATATCAGGAAGTATTTTCTAGAAAGGAAGAAATCTGGAAAGAGTATTTCTAGGTGGTAGAATTTCTTGATGTTTGAATTTTTAAAGACCAGAGTTCTTTAATATTGGGGTTTCTATGTTGTAGAATCTTTGGATATGAAAAAATGAGATTTTTTAATATTTTGATTTTAAAATACTAACATTTTATATATGTATAGTGCTTCTAAATATTAAACTTTCT
>NW_017100191.1:4321347-4340275 GCF_001263275.1 Habropoda laboriosa | reverse complement strand
AATACTGAAATTTTTAATATTAAAATTCTAAAATATTTGTATTCCTAAACTTTTGAAACTTTTAGACACCGGAATTTCTAACCCGTAAGATTTGTTAACATTGAGATATTCGAATTTTACAGAAATTTCACATATTTGGATTAGCAAATATTGAAATTTCTGAATATTACAATTTTTCTCTAAAATTGTAATTAAGAGGTATTTAGATTTCTTGATGCTGTTAGTTGTAGATGTGATACTTTGCAAATTACAAAGACAATTTGTGTAATACAACAGTTTCAGCAAATGGTAAAATTCTATTTACGATACTTCTTCCACGATGTTTTTGTCATCTTTCGAAAAAGTACAAGGATCTACGTAAACTTTTCGAATTTCCAACGAAGTGGAAACTTCCATCGAAACGGAATAGTAGTTGAGGATGCGTCTCCACGCTCGCGGACTCACTGGTCCGAGTTTAAACAGGGATGAAAGGCGAAGAACACGGTTTACTTTTTCCCGAAAGAGGATTAAGCTTCATGACTTTCATTCCAAGCTGCAATTTTTAAATCCACTTTGTCCGCGACAAAAGAACCAAACAGGATCAACATTTAGAAAATGATAAAAGCATTCGCCGCGAGTTTTACAATTCAGAGAATTTCCAATGACTTGTCGAAGCGCTTCGATAGAAAATTTGTGATTTTTAAAAATATATAAGTAACACGGGAAAGCTTACTTTTCCACCTACTGCAGATTATTTTATAACTTTTAAATGAAACGAAGAGAAGCACAAAAGCGGATTAACGGTTATGAATAGTTTGTCATTCTTTCTGAATGGAATTGTATATATTTTGTTATTTTATTATTCTGTAAAATATTAAGAAAGAATTCAAAACAATAGTGCTGAAATTTATAAAACTTATAAATTTACGAAATTTCTAAAAATTTATACAATAGTAGATGGAAAAGATGTGGCAATTTCAAACAAACCAATGTTAACATCTGTGAAACTGTTTGACTTAAAAAATATAAACAATGACATGAATATTCGTCAAACCTAGTTTTCCGCACTTAACAATTAATCTTATCTGAAAAAAGAAAACTGAAAATTTTTACCAAAAAACATCAAATGTATTTAAATAACCCGAGAAAACGTAAGATTGGTTTAAAACCTATTGAAGATCGATACAACAATTTCTACACTCAAAGTGCACAGGATCCTCAGAAGGAGCTTCCTAATCTAGCCAAATCTCAGGAAGATCACTGGCTTCAAAGAAAAACTTGACAAAGCGTTCGTATCGTTCAATTCCAATTCGTGATGGTCCTGTATCGAAGATGTAGCGGTAATTCAATGTGTTTTGCTTAATATCCGATGCCGATAACCATTAACGCAAAATTGATACTGGATCATCATTAGTGTTAGGTCGACGCAAACTGTAAGAGGAACGCCATAATCAGGGCTAAGCAAGCAATTTCGAACAGGCGATCTCGCACGTATGAGAAATGTTACACTAAATACTGGAATTTTTAAGCAATACCATTTTCTGACACTGACATTTCTAGATATTAAAATATTGAAATTTTTGAGTATTAAAATTTTCTGACACTAGAATTTCGAAATATTAAAATGCTGGAATTTTTAAATATTACAATTTCTTTACGCTGAGATTTCCAGATATTGAAATGTTGCAATTTTTGGGTATTAAAATTTTCTGACACTAGAATTTCGAAATATTAAAATGCTGGAATTTTTAAATATTACAATTTCTTTACGCTGAGATTTCCAGATATTGAAATGTTGAAATTTTTGATTATTAAAATTTTCTGACACTAGAATTTCGAAATATTAAAATGCTGGAATTTTTAAATATTACAATTTCTTTACGCTGAGATTTCCAGATATTGAAATGTTGAAATTTTTGATTATTAAAATTTTCTGACACTAGAATTTCGAAATATTAAAATGCTGGAATTTTTAAATATTACAATTTCTTTACGCTGAGATTTCCAGATATTGAAATGTTGAAATTTTTGATTATTAAAATTTTCTGACACTAGAATTTCGAAATATTAAAATGCTGGAATTTTTAAATATTACAATTTCTTTACGCTGAGATTTCCAGATATTGAAATGTTGAAATTTTTGATTATTAAAATTTTCTGACACTAGAATTTCGAAATATTAAAATGCTGGAATTTTTAAGTATTAAAATTTTGTAACGTTAGGATTTCTAGATATTGAAATGTTGGAATTTTTGAGTATTAAAATTTCTAACACAGATTTCTAGATATTGAAATGTTGGAATTGTCGAATACTAAAATTTTCTAACATTGGGATCTCTAAATTTCAAGACGGTGAAATACTAGAATTCTTAAAAATTGTAAATGTGTACATCGCGTAGATCTTGACAGAACGAGAAAGGAAAAGAAAAAGGAATTTTCATCGTCTGAAGAATCCTAATTAAAAGTATAACCTGCAATTAATTGTTCATTGTGTTCAAAGGCGTACAGTTTCGTGCGCGTCAAGTGTATCAGGTTACCGTTCAGTTACTTTGAATGCATCGACTGTTCTGTGGTTTGGTTAAGAACAGTCCAAAGTAATCCAGGAAATTTAGGTTAGCAACAGTGTAAAGTGACAGCGGAAATTTGTAGAAGTTACATCCTGTTGGTTCTCTAAATTTTCTGAAGTTAACCTCAATGTAAGGTTGATATAGAACTATGGTTACCCTAAATGTGTCAAGTGGATTGGGTTTAGGTTAGGAACACTCTGGAAGGATACTGAGAGGTTTCGGTTAGGGATAGTCAAAAATATAGGAATGTTCAGAAAATTAAATATTTCCCAGACAACAAAATGAAAAACTACTCAAAGATTCAGCTTCTGGCCCCAAAATTGCTAAGAATATAATACTGGCCTTACCTGGGCCACTTTACCCATAATACCTACACCTAACATAACCTAAAAAAAATTTTCTTACAAACCCAGCTCCTAAAATTACAACTTCCCTTGCTTTGCAGTAATCAAGTCTTCCAACTCTCCCTTATATCGAGTGTTTGAAATTTGCAAAAAGTCATGGACAAAATGTTTGTGACAAGGATTTTCAGAAAAGAAGCTTAAAATTTAAGACACATTTTTCTTACCAGGTCTTCCAAATTCAGACAAGTTCTCCCTGAAATCCCCTCGATAGTAATGGCAAATTCGTAAGAAATTAGCGAGGATTCGATATTGATGTAAAATGATATCCAAGTGGACCGAAACTTTTGTTTAGTCTATATCCACCGGAAAATATTTCCTGGCAAGTTGTTATCCAACCCAATTCAATATAATACAATTTATCATAACCTAACCTGAAACTAGTCCTCGTCCATCATCATCTATCCCCGAAGAAATTAAAAATCCTCCCACAATGACACCTCTCAGCTCTCTAAAACCCAACACGAACTCAATTCGAAAACACCCTTGTGCAGAACCCAACCCACCACAATGCACAACAACAGGACTGCTCTTTGTGAAACGCAGCATCTCTATTTCGTTCGAGAAGAGGCCCTCCACACACATCATTTCACTTCCTGTTTCATTTCTCCCGCCATTCTTCGCTGAGCATACGCTTTGAATATTTGACGTTCAATCGTTGCACACGCGTGAGCCTCCGGTTTGTGCAGGAAGTGTCGTAGTAGAATCTACAATATCCGGGGACCAGATTGGAGCAGCAGCCAGCCTTTCTATACATCTCTCTCTCTCCCTCTTTCTAGAACGTTCCTTTAATTTCGTGCCACTTCATCCCCTTTCCTCTTCCACTTCTGCCTTTTTTTTTCGCTTCCTCAGTGCTTTCCGATTTTTTACCTCTTTTTCTCAGCTAGCTGCTCCTTCAACTGGATGAACTCTCTGTCTCTCTCTGTTCCAGGGTTGAATTTCTATCTTTAGTAATTTTATTTTTTCCCTTTTCCTTCCCGTTCCGTTGATATTCCAACTTTTGACCTTCTTCTCTGCAGAGGGTATAAAATATTTGTATACCTCAGTGGAAGCACGGAAATGATGGCGAAAAGAATCCACCCTGGACGAATATCTCTTATCAAAGAACCATCTATAGACAAATGGAAACAATTGCCCTCTATTCTTGCGTCGATAAAACACCCTTCCAATACAGGAATCCCTTTCTACCCTTTGACGGAATAATCCCTAAAACCATGCGCTAAATAATTCATCGAACACACAATTCACTGTCATATGGAAGCACATAGAACACATCCAGGAAATCAATACCACTCTGTTCAAAAAGTTCCGGGGCGAATCGAATGAAGTAGAAATTATTCATTCATTCGGCGGTGTCTATTTGGTCACCTTCAACATAATCACCATTGCTTGCTATACACTTATGCGAAACAGTCTTTCCAATCTTCGTAGCACGTAGGGAGCTCGGTTTCTAGGATAGCTGTTAGCTCATTTAGCGAATTTTCTTTCATCGTCTGAATTGGCTCAAAACGACGCCCTCGTGGTGGAAGTTTCAGTCAGGCAAATATGAAATAGTCGCACAATGCTTGGTCAGGCGAATAAGATGCTCACAGGATGAATCGAGCTTTTGGCCAAAATCAACAAACGTGAGGAAGTTATCATAGTGCAAAATCCATCGATCATTTCTTCGTAAATCCGTTTTTAACGGATGACACAATGGTCTCGTCGATCGTGTATTTGACCAATCTGTAGCAATTCTTTGTATACGTATCATACTGCGATAATCGATGAAGAAATTTGTCCCGAAACGTCAACTGGGTGACGAAGAAAGACGAGAAACGTGATTTTCTTTTTCACGGTGTAGAACGTAGAACCAGAAGAATTCTCGGATTCGTCTGGTTTCTCGGAGCTCTCATACGTTGAGGTCTAATTCGAGGGGGTGGCACGAGCTACCATCCATTTATCATGCATCTCCTAGCCCCTATGGCTGGCTTCCATTCTGTCGTAATTCGACACGCTCCATTTTCTCCTCCATTTTCGACCTCTACCCGCAAGCAAGCCCACTTTATTGCCCTTCGAGTGCAAGGAGAAAGAACCGGGAAGAAGTTCGAGGGAGGATAAATAGTGGAATAGAAGGGGACATGTACGAAAACAGCCTGGAGGAAAGGTTATACGTTATCTATCCGGTGTGAAGGTGAGCAGATATTCGTGAAGTTAGGCTATCGGTACTTCGGGACGATACTGATCGGGATCAGACACTTGGAACGCGGCAAACTCCATTTTTAGATACTTAATTCTATGGTAAAATTAAACGGATCGTGCTGAAGTCCAGTTCGAAGCACTTTGGCCTATTTCGAATCTTAAAGTGGAGATTTATGAGCAGTATTTTCAGAACAGTTATCAAATCCTTTGAATATTGAAAAATAGAAAATGAAAATATTTCGACAAGATAATTTTGAGTAATATTGAAGGGTAAAAGGTAAGGATAATGTTAATCCTTGCACCCGGAGCATTTTCTTCACTTCTCACTTTTGTAGTGAAACTTTCGAAAATCGAAAATTTTCTTTTGAGAAGACAAAATTCTTTTAATTTCTTTTGTTAATTCGCTTTATTTTAATATAAATGAGACTTGAACGAAGCTGTGATATATCTATACATTATTACGAATGTCACCATACTGGCGCCAGGAGAGTGCAAAGGGTTAACAGATAAGAATAAGAAATATTTGGAAATGAATATTGCATAATGTTGAAGGATGAAATATGAGAATTTTAAGGGATATTAAGCTCCAAGGTAAAATCCTCCTTAACAACCCCTAATTCTAAATAACTCTGTATCCTATCATCAAATTCGGCGCTATGAACATTCCTCAACTCATTTCTTCAAAATAATTTGTCAAACCTTCCCTACCAAGTCTGCAAGCCTCGATATCCAGTACTGTAGCATCCATACATCAGAATACCACAGTATTTCACGTTCATGCACGAAACGGTGTCGGCAAATTGTAAGAATTACGATGAAAGAGAATAGAAGGATTTCAGGCTCCACGGAGGAAATCAGTCGAGTAACAATTACATAAAGAACGACTGCATCGTGAGCCAGGAGGCGATGGGGTCGCGATTCCGAGCGGATTGAATTGCCTCTGTCGCCGTGACTCTCGATTGGCCCGGCGGGAGCTGACAGATCGTTAAAGCTTTACGTGTGCCGATTTGCAGGATGTATCGAGCCGATGGCTGGCGTGGGACGTCTAAAAATTCACGACATCCAGCTGAACAATAATGGAAATTTGCGTGATCAACGCTGGGAACAGAGGGAAACTTTTTTTTAGACTGCGAGCAGACAGCCATCGAATAGAATTCTCGCTACGAAAACCATTCAAGTCTCGAGTGAAACTTCCGTTTAACCAGGATTCTCAGTTCACAAAGCAGATTAGATATTTGTGGAAGCTACGGGGTTTTTCGCTTGTTATAATAAACGTCTAAATTACTTCTGCAATTATTGAAAGTAAGAAAAAAATTGCTAAGAAAGATTTATACGGTTTGAGGATATGTAAAGGCACCGAATTAACTTTGTACACCCAGTACAGTAAATTCTCCACAAGTGTCAGACAGTTTGGATTCTACAAGTGTCAGTATAAATGGTCCTACGCCTAGGTCTGCGTCATTGCTGCGCCTATGTTATCTCGCTCGCTGTCAGTCAAGCGTGTAACACTACACCACTCGGTTTCTTTTACGAGATTTCACGGCTGGCAATTCATAATAGAAAAGTATAATTTCTTTAATTTTACTTTTTTCTTTGATGTAGTTTTCATCAGAAAAATCTCATCAATATGTTAAGAAAAATTTCGGGATAAAAAAAGGTAAAATTAAAAAAGTTGGTATTTAAATCGCTTGGTTGCCTCGACTCACGTTTCATCCTTATCTTTTATTCGCTGTCCTTGTCTACGTTCGGCAAACTACAAAGGCGGACGCGAGGCTCGAAAACGTAGTCCCTGACTCTACAAGTGTCAGGTTTAGGTTCCTTGCGGACTGACACTTGTGGAGAATTTACTGTATTTCGATAGGTTTCGATATAATTATCCTAAAAAGAAGAAAAACGGGGGAGATTTATGCTTGTAGCTAACGTGGTAGTAGAATAGCCGAAGGAAAAGAGTGGAGAATTCGAGATGAAATTTCCATTACTTCGTGTCGGGTTAGAGGAGAATGAGGGAGTTTGAAAGGGATCCTTGAAAGGCAGACGAGCTTCCAGACACGTATGACCCGAAAAAGGGAAAGTTCGTCCACCTAAAGGCAGTTATCGCAGCAACAGATGTCTCGAACTTTCTCAAGAAACTAATTCTTTCTTTCCCAATGGAAATTTGAAGAATAGTATTATAGATATGCAGAACAGGCGAGAGTAACGTTAGAATCTCTTAAGAAAGTAAAATTTAGAATGTACCGCGTTGTATGCGTTCGTACCGATCGCTATACTCAGAGGCAACGAATTCAATTAACACTCGAAATTACAGCATGATAATGAAGTTAACTACAGACTTGTGTGCTCAACCAATTATGGTTCCAATTAGCCGTTCTCCGTAGGACGTTCAACTACTTTTCTCACTAAAAATAACATTAGATCACCCCATAAGTTCGTGCCAAATTTTACACCGAAATTTGGATCGATAATTCCACAACTTATTCCCACTTGTCAAAACAAACTTGTTCAACTTTCATTAGAAAATATTTCTCGCTTTGGACACGAACTTACGATACGACGTAACGCATCGACATATCCATAAATCGTACAATTAACATTTTCGCAAAGAAAATCAGATCACCGATTCTACGTTAAATCCCCCCAAAAAAAGTGAAGAAAGAAAAGCAATGACAAACAGAATTTCCAACGAACGGCACAAAAGGAGGGTTCACTATAAATACCGTTTAAACACGAAAATCGCCCGGAGCAGCGAGGAAATGTGAGAGAAACGCTCTCAGACCTATCCAACGATCACGGAAGAGCCAGGTGCACTGACCTCTCCTTGGTGTTTCGGCCGTCCTCATCGTCCTCCTCCTCGATATCGTGCAGCCTGGGGCTTAAGCGGTGCTGGGTGCCTCCCTCCTTCGAGAAGTCCTCCTCCTCCGCCGTTTGCTCGGCCCCCTTTTCGTCCTCAAGGTCGTCCAAGTCCTCGTCGAGGTTGCTCAGAGGCGCCAGTTCGCTCGTTTTCACTAGAAGCACCTTTTTCTCCAGTTGCTGCAGCTGCTGCTGTTGCTGTTGCTCCTTCTCTTGTTGCTTCTGCTGCAACTGCCGCTGTTGCTGACTAGTCTGCCCCCCCCCCCCCCCCCCCCCGCCGCCACTGGCGCACGGCAGGCAGCAAGACCACGCGCCCCCCACCTCGGCACCCTAGCGCCACTCAGCGTCAAAACATCCAGGGTCGGCTTCACCAAGCTCTCGCAGGATCCCTCTGGACCGAATCGAACGGTTCACCACGATTTCAAATTGATTTTCAACCGGTTACATCGCCCTGTTGTCCTCACCTGCTGTAACCTGAGATTAGACCAGGTCCAGGTGATTTTAAGTTGGTTACTTGAATGTTCTAGGATCTGGAAAGATGGATCCAGGTCGTACCGAGTCTTCTGGATAACGTAGAGGGAGAGAATCCTCGATTGGCGATGATTAGAATGGTCTGTGTTAGGTCTGTCTCTTAGTAGCTCGTTACTGGACCTGGAACTGGAGAACCAATGATCTAGGTCCCCTTGGGTCAATTAGAGTCCTAATGCGGGAAAATCGTTGGATCGCTGATGATCAGGGGAACTGCATCAGGCGTCCTTTGGAAATTTGACGTTACACCTGGTTCAGGTTTCTGAAGCTCGGTTCTTGAACTCTTCTGGGGGTCTGTACGATCCCTTTGCCACCCTCAGATGTCTCGCACAAAGAGATCCTTTGTGTAATGGTAATCTAAATGGTGTTCTGCAAGTTGAATCTCCTGATCGAGTTAGACCCTCCTCTTTTTATCTAAATGTCCTTCGAGATCGACGATTTAGGCTGTTCTAGATGGTTCTTCGCGTACATCCACGGCGACAGACTTTTGGCAAGTTTTCACAAAGCCAGATTAGGGTTGATAAGGCGAAATAGCCTCCGTAGGTAGTTCAAGTAGACGGAAGGGATGCTTCAGCTTTTCCTGAAGCTTCCGCGAAAGTTCTAATCCCCCTCTGCTACGAAATCACATCGATGCTCTTAACGATCCTCGGAAAGGCTCTTAGAATACCCCGGTTTTTACCAAACGATTAAGGCTAGAAGTTGAAGTATGAAGATGAAGTTCTGAATTGTAGGCCCTCTTTAGCTAGTCACGTACAAAATTACGATGATTCTGCTTGGGATTCTGATGAAGATGCAGACACCTGAGACTCCTCAGACCTTTCTCCTCAATTTTGTTCACCGATATCAATGTCCTCGGCTCTCCGACAACCTGAAGTACTTCAAATCTTCCTCAGGATCGTTTGTATCGAACTTTGTGCAGGAACATCGGCCTCGAACGAGCTCGAACACCCAGTAGAACGATCCCTACCGACTTCTACGTACGAACACTTACTAATTCTTCTAGTTATCGCTCACAAACAGCGACCTAAGCTTCTCACACGTCAACTAAGACACCGATTGCACACCGAATCATCTATCGGACTACGTAAACGTGTTCAACGCTACTTTCTACGAACGCACATCACAAACTGAAGGTTAATCTAGCTTCGTTCCGTTTCTGGAACACACAAGCACCATCGGGACTCGAAGTGGAGGCTATCTATTCGCCGCTCGACACCGAATACACCTCGAACACCACTCACACGTGCAGTTAGCCTCTTTTGTCCACGGAAACACACGGAATATCAACTGCCGGAGCGATTAAACGTGCCATACTTCGACGATATCGATCCCCAGGCTCATCCTCTTCGCTCCAGTCCCTCGTTAATCGCTGCTCTTCCCCTTCGTCGAGATCCTGGGACTAATCAAACGGCTTAGCCTTCAACCTGGCCACTCCAGGTTCCTCTTTCTTCGATCCTTTCAACTGGACAGCTCTTAGATCCCGATCGAAGATTCCAGAGTAGATGGCTCTGTTTCGACTAGTTTGGCACAAGGTTGCGTAGAAAACGTGCGGATGACGATTGAACGTGTTGCCCGTGTTCTCGAACACTGAGCTGATTGTCGACGGTGGAAGGACCTGCAGTCCTCGCAGCTAACGACGCGAAAGCATCTGCTTTCTGCAAGAGGTATCTCGTCAGCTGATGAATTGTGTCGAGGGAGAGAGAAAGAGAGATAGAGAGATATTTTTTCACTGAATAATTACTCGTACGAGACACTTTTGAACTTCAGAGGTGGACAGTTTTGTTTACAAATTGAAGTATTAAGAATGGAAACTGATTTCTTTTCGTTATTTGAGAATGCTTTACAAGTGTTTCTCTACGAATTTTTCTAACCTTATTTACTGTAGCATAACTTGGCCTTACTTGCCTGTTCACTAGAATCACCCTGTATACTGAGATTAATGAACTATTTGGGTTTCTCATATTTTCTTTCGAATTATATCAAACATGGTTTGTAGAAGATGAAAATGAAACGAGACACAGTCACATTTTTGTATTTAACTTTCCTAAACGATTATGCCTTTCTGATTCCTTAAGAGGTACTTTTAAGTATTCTGTTTCAATTGTTCAGAATTGTTCTTTCTATCTTGGCTTCTTTTTTTTTTTCTTAATTCTACTGCCGAAGGAACAAAATCGATGTCAGATACTCTAATACACTTTCGTACGACGAGATTTGCCTCTGTTATCCTATTTTCGATATCCCTTCGAGTTTTACTTAAAATATCGAGAATTCTCCGGATCGTGGTTATGCTTTATTGTGTTACACGTTCTCGACAATTCCATTCGGCTCGAAAATTGTCAATTTTGCGCCGCGTGGTCTTGTAACGTTTTGAGCCACGCCCGCCAGAGATTTCCAATTTCCTGGGAAACTTCTTAGAGAAAATCCGCTCGAAATCTCGGTAAGTGGTTTCTCGAATATCGATTTCTCGCCGGTTAATATCGAATTCGCGAACGGAACGGTTCGATTTCCTGCTGGAAAGAGCATCGAATGTTACATCAACGTTCTAACAGATGAAAATATTTATTTCGATGGTATACGTTGCGTTTCTCATTAAATTGCAACAATTTCATTCGTATCCGTTGTAATTGATTTCTGAGTGAAATATATCGCTCGAAACGTCAAGGGCGGAAAAGAAAATCGCATTACACAGGGTACACGGCAATAATTTTGAAAATTATTTTATGTAACCAGTTCATTCTGCCACGCGGTGACGTCGTTGTTTAAATGGGATTGCACGCGTTTCATATGCAGAAATAATTTTGAAAATGGGTTTATGTAACGCGGTGCTCCTTTTGTCCAGCGCTGATGGTTAGCGAAATAGAACTCTGTTGTTTCATTAAGAGAAATAATTTTCGAAATGGGCTGATACACCACATTCTGTTCGACGATGGCATTTTATGCACGGAATTGCATTGTTTCCTTTGCAAAAGTAACTTGAAAATTAACGATTAGATGTTTGATATTACTAGAATTATGGTAATAAATTAAAAGATATTATTTTAATTATGAATCTTCTTTATTTTGATACGCGAGGAAGGCACGCCGCTACGCAATCAAATCAAACAAAACATCGACAAGACGCTGAGAAGGAAAAACGTAACAGCGTCATCCATACTAAACAGATGGTCACTATGTTATTTCTATATATATGTTTATATTATTATTATTTACCATTACACAGACACATACTCATTTCTCCTAATAATCCAACAGATATTAGCGAAAGAATTGATCCAATTAATTTTAGCCTAGAATTTCTACTTATAAATTTTCAGCTTTTTCATAAATTTTCGAATTTCCTTTAGTTTCCCTGCTATCTATTAATTTTTACTTTCTTTCAATTTTTAGCTCGTTATTTCTTTCATTTTTAGTTTCACGATTCCTCACAGGGGGTCAAACAAATTTTTGCACGTCACTTTTCGTGAGAATTACTGTAGGAAAAATGAGAGTACCTAACGCGGAGAATATTCTGTATCTTAGAGAGATTTCAGAATTTGTAAGAATATTTTTCTCCTGGACGTTTAAATCTCTCCTCGAGGTAAACTGAAAAATTTAATTATTTTGCTGCTTCTATCGTCATCCTTTTCCATCAGTCTTCCGTTTGAACGTTGAACGAAGCACCGAGATAAGTGGAGGATCGATTTTTCAATTTTCGTCGGGAATTCCCGCGGAAGACAGGTCGAAGGGCGCTCGCGTTGAATAATCACCGCTGAAAAATCGCATAAACGCGTGACGAACCTTGCTACCAAAGCAATCAACCCGGAATTTTTTAATTTTCCCGCAATCTACGCGGGTTTTTATTAACCATTAGCCAGAAAATTGCACCGCGTACCTTTTTCTAAATCGTGATTTGCCCTGGTTTCTCCCGTCTCCCCTTCCAACCCAGTGGAAAATCTTCAATTTTGTTCGTTAAGAGAAACAACATTGAGCGTTGCCCGGTAATTTCATCTACAGAGGGTAAAGAGATCATCAAGGATCAAGGAAATTCCCAAAGTAGAGAGAAATACGTGGCTTATTGTGTGATATGCATGAAAATGTGCTATGAAAAGAATTTGTATACTCTGTATTTAATAAAATGTGTCATAACTATTTGTTATTTATGAAATATTGTACAAATGTTATGATGTTGCTCTTGATTTACATAAATTTATTATTTATTAATTTTATTTCCCAAAATTTCAATAAAATTGCATCCCAAGTCTCACTATGACTCTAACTATTTTAAACATTCTCCAGATTCTTCGAAAAAAGAAATTCTGCCCACTTTGTTTTTTGAGTATTAAAATTGCTATCGGCTCAACAAATATTTCAAAAACATTCGTCGAAAATTTGTCGTAGGTTCGAGGATTGTCTGCAGTAGAGCATTTTTATTATTTCATCTTCTGTCGCAACGGAATGATATTACGAAGAGAGAAATTTCCTCCAGATACTCGAAACACGCTTAAAGGACATGAAAACGCGCCTTTAAGTCGAATAACACGGCACGTATGCTCCCAAGTGGTTCTAAGTGTCCCATAAATTCGCTAAATTCTCAGAAAAATTTTCTGCACACCCCCGTTTTACAAGTTCGGCTTTCCTTTTCACCGTTAGAAAATTCTTCACGCCGCGAGAAAAATATCGCGGGAAATTCTCAACAATATTCGAACCAACATATCTTCCAATTAATTCGAATTCCGACGAAACACGCTCCGCTGATTTTTCATTTTATTTACCCGGTTTTGCTGCCGGGTTTTTCGCAATAGTTAATAATCCCTTTCCCATCGTAAAGATCGCACGATGTCGAGACCAAAATTAAACACGGTTTTTATCAATTTAACGAACGAAGGGACTTCCACGAAGCCGTAAAATTCTGATGTTCGCTGTACAAAAAAAAAAAAAAAAATGTGGAGGGGAATGAAAGAGAACGTGAAGATTTTCGCGAATAATACGAAAAGAAAAATCCCGGCTGTTTAATGAATGGCTGAATTTAACATGAACAGAAGAGATAAATTTTTAAACTACAGCCTCTGTCGATGGAACAAGTGATGAGATTTTGTTAGAGCGGCGGCATTATGAATACTGTGAAAATTATTTAAAAGTCCTCTTTGGCAAATCTTCTCGTCGTTCCTCGGAATAATTTAATAGCGAAGAGGTAGTGAAATAACAGGAATTTTGATGCACCAATCGTTTGTGAATTATATTGTCAAGTGGAGAATTCGTGGAGAACGAAATTTAATATGAAAATTCGAAATTAAGATTTCACGTCGATTCGAAGTGTCTGTGAATGAAAGCGCGAGGAGTGCAGAATTGAGAAATTGCAAAATGTAACGCCAGCGGTAATTCGGGAAGATAGAAATTTGCAAATAGGTACGCAGAATATTTCAGATTTGTGAAGAGGAATTAGGGATTCTTAAATTGCAAAATTCGAGTTCAGTGGCCAATTGAAAATAGAGTGAAAATTCGAAACCGTGGAAATTTAAGGATTAAAAAGAAAAAGCATAAAATTCGTAAATTTGCAAATTCCAACGACACAGAGTTCACAGAGCAACAGTATTTCCAAATTAACTCCCTCGATGTAGGACAGAGAAGAGAGATATTTCCAATTAAGAGCTTCCAAAGTGATAAAATTCACAGACTAAATACCCCCGACAAACTTAGCACCAGAAGGACGCAATCTCTTAAAATACCTCGTCTGAAAATTGAAAAACATCCCTCGAGTTTTACAGCAAACTGTTTTCATTTTCCAACATTTCCCGCCAGAACTGTCCGCTCGAAGCAAGAGAAAGATAGGAAAGAAGGTGGGAGAAATAAAGATAGGGAAGGAATAAAGTTCACCGGTGTATCTGATTCTCCACGATGTGTGGAAGAGAAAACTGATTCCCCATAGAATCCACAAGGGAGGAAATCTACTTTTCCACGGAGCTTGGAAAGCATTCTATTTTCTTGCCAATTCGATTAGAGGCTTCCGCGTATCGAATAAACAGGAAATTAGGTTACATCATTAGGTGACACTTTCTTCAGCCCCTTTCGGAGCCAATAATCTGCCAACCAAGCCGGCTGCTGATTAATTTCTCTTTAAACGAAAGCTCGGGCCGTCACTCGACCAGCGAACCCATCGATCGATCTATCGCGTCATCCTTTTCCCCTCAACGTTGATAACCGTGTTACTCGTTGATAAGAGTAAACTGGATCAAAAAGTATCGAAGACACGCTTCTCTCCTGGGGATTCTTCTGGAAAATTTTCAGCGTGCTTGAAACTGTCACTCAAGATCAATTTTTGTCACTTCGAAGGAGGAATTTATTCTTCAATATTTTAATTTCCGGGAAATTTTCTTCGAGCTGACTGATGCTTCTATTTTCATTTAGAAGTGATTGTCAAATTAGCGATGGAAATATTTCACGGAAAAAGAAATAAAGAAAAGAAAATGTTTCCGGAATATTTTTTTGTTATTATAATTAGAACAGTATATGTATTTCTAAAAATGATTAAAGCATTTTGGAGGTATCGTGTCTGACAATTTGAAAAAGTATTTCAAATTTCTAGTTACTGTTATGTGTGTAAGAATTTCTTTAAAAGTTTCTAACCTGAAGTATGATTAAAAATTTGTCAAACTATTTTCCCAAGCTTAGTAAAATATTAAATATTCCCCTTTGCTCAATGTCACACTTCTATTTTACTCTTCTAAGCGTTATTTAAGCTTTAAAAGGATATAGCGCTTAAGCATTATTTTCTGATTGTTTCATAACATTAATCTCTAAATGATCTCCTTACAAAGTTAAAAATAATTACCCGCAAAATGATCTAAAATTTTAACACAATCGTTAAAAAAATTTCAATTAAATCGCACTAAATTTTACAAAATTCTGTCCAACGGCAAACACGTTACCCAACCTCGAGAAATTCTATTCCCTTTTTCCAAACAAGCTTCCAAGCAAGGGGAGTCTGCCCAACTAATTTGTGGAGCAAATAGTGGCTGCAAATGCACGGAATTAGCTGTATCTGCTTATTGCCGAGGTGAGGTCAAAGTTCACGATTGAAGGTCCAGCAAAATACATCGCGGGTTGATTGGTCAGTGTCAAGGTTCGAATTAATGAGACTAATTCTCGTCTTCCAGGCTGTCTAACTACGCTTCAGGTTGCTAATTAATTTGTATACTTCCTAGTTCGTAAGCCATTTATCTCAAACGGTCACGTGGGAAATATTAATCCCACCCTCGAATCGGACTAATTGCAGGCGAAGATTTGCACCCGTTAATCGTTCAATTTATGCACCATCTCAATTATTAGAGGCTTTGCGAAGCCTAAATGTCTTGAAGTGATTTTTCATTTCCTTAATATCCGTTAATATGGACAATTTTTACATAACAGAGCTCCCAATGTGAGAAACGAGTAAAAAAAATTGAATGGAAAAAGCAAAAATTTGAGGGAAAATTGAAATTTAAGGGTTTAAGTAGAAATGGTCCGCATGTGGTCAGACACGCATTCTATAATATTCATACATTTATGGAACTGTTTGTATATTTAAATACTGCTATTTTTATGATAACTTATTTTTTATTTATATCCAAAAATGTTTTCTCAGCTGGGAATTTAATCTCCTCGGAATATATCCTAAAACATGTTCCAACATCTTTCAGCAATTCTTCTCAATCGTACACAGAGATTTCCCTCAACAACCCAGATCACAATTAATATAAAAATACATCCTATAAAAGTGCCTCTGTCGGCCAAAGAATGAAACCTAGTAATTCCCCTTGGAATAAAGGCTGCCTTATCACTTCTAATCTACTGTGGAAGTGGTTTAATTCGCGTGACGTTCGCGTCCACCCTCGAGCGGGCTCGTCCGTGCCGGAATCGTTGTTGTTACCTTCTTTTTCCTCCCCGTTGCGTTGCGTTTGGATGGAAGAGGCTGATAAAGGGGGTGATTCCTGTTCACGGTTGCTTAATTAAGGCTCGGTCGCTGCTCGGTTCGCGATGAAAGAGCCACTCGCAATTAAGCCTGCAATGCGCGATGTTTTCTTGTCGGCTTCACTAAGTGTTGTTGATAAATTGAACAGAAAACGAGCGGCCTTTTTGCAATGCTTTTACGTATGTCGTTTCTGCATAATTTTTGGGTAGCACTTTATTACATAGTCCCGTATATTTTTGTAAAAATTCTACGATTTTTCATTCTTGTTTTACGTGAAATATTTCTTCTCGTATGACAGAATTTCGTGTGTGAAATTCTTCAATTTTTGTGTATTTTACACCTCAAATATCCTCTTCAATTTATATATAAACTCTTTGAAAATGAAATCTTCAATTTTCTCTTTCCATTTTTTTTTTCTTTTCTCTAAAGTTTCGTTTCATGTGATCTAAATTCTCGTAAATTTAAAGAAAATTTGGCGTGAAGAAAGTAAACTTGAAAAAGTTTTGAAATAAATTCCTACAAATTTCCACAAAATTCATACTTCGTTGCGCGTATTTCTCTCTTCGACCAATACTTTTTCAACGCCTTTTTACCAACCATCATGCTTCACTTATCGCGAAATAAATCGAAGCTACGTGTTTCAGTTATGTAATTGCGAGAATAAGCAGCAGATAGGGTTCATTGAGAGTCCCCTTTGAGGGCGCGGATAATTTTATTTTGCAACGCGCTATTAACCATCCGGTGCAATTAATTGACACACGCCAGGGTCTGTGTTGACAATCGATGACTGCCCGCGGGCGCAATCATCGAACCCCTTGTAATTGACGACAAGAGCTACGCTCGACAATGAAGTCACATGGCCACATGGTGTAACGGCGTCGAAAACATGCTTATCTTCTAGAACGATGAACTTTTTGTACGTATACTTTCGAACATGTAAAATAAATTCTCACTTTATTCTCGCAATATTTCTCTCTCTAATCACAAATCACCGTAAAACACAAAATTCTCCGTCGCAAAAATCTACATTTTTCGAGCACCATTTTGTAATTAGTTATAGTTGATTCTACGTAAAGAAAAAAAAGAAACTGAGTTAAAAAGTGTAGAACGAAGTTTCCCCTTAGAAAGTTTAATTTTCGAAAACATCGAGGTGATAAAATCGTGGTGCATACGAGTGTCACGCGTGCCCCATAAAATCATCAGAATCGATATTCTCGAAATCGAAGCTCCGTACGAGAAATTTATGTTCCACAGTTTCGACGCGTTTTCTCAGGAAGAATCGCCCAGTAATTGATTAACGGCCGAATTTCTGCCAGTTTGACAGATATCGTTCAATTTATCCTGTATCTTGTTATCAAAGCGTCCAGCAACTTGCTGCTATCTGCAGTTCGATAAATTTCGCGAACCTGGTCGTTAATGAAACGAAAAGGAAAGATTGAATACGAAACTGGACACGGGGGAAGCCCGTGGAAGCACTCAGCTTCCGGTCCGGGGCTTTTTCATCGAGCTACACGGACTTTTCGTTCGTTCGACCATAAATGCGATTTATCATCACGGCCACGATGAATTCCCATCATTTTTTTTTCCCCCTAGTTCCCTCTTCCCTTCTGTCCTGCATTCTCCCCTCGCCCTTTCCGGGCAACCGAATATACACATATTTATTTTGGCAAAAGCGTGGGGAAGCTTAACTCGTGGAAAAGGTAGTATCCTCTCTGATACTGATAGCCACATACGTAAAAAAAAATATATGCGCTTGGAAAAACGTTTCGAAACTGAAAAGTGATTGTCGTAAATATACTTAGTTGCATTATTTTCTCCTATCGCGAAGGAAAATTCTAAAACGTGCCTCTCTGTCTGAATATATATGTACTTGTTCTACTTGTCGCTCTTTATCTACAAAAAATCTTCAAATGATAAATTTTCTATTTTGAATACACTTCGTTGCATTATTGTCTCCCATTATTAGGAAGAATTCTTGAAAATATCTTCGTGGCTGACTATATACGGTTTCGTTCTACTGAATTCCCTTCAGTTCCAGAGAATCTTTATGGCTGACTATATACGATTCCGTTCTACTTATCTCCCTTCATTTCCAAGGAATCTCTTAATAATAAATTAATTATTTCAAATATTTCTTTGGCACAATTTTCTTATGGCGTGAAAGAAAAGTCTTAAAAGTATTTTCTTGTCTGATCATACACGATCTTGCTATATTTACATGACTTTTGACAATTCTTAAAAGTACCTCCATGCCTCACTATACACGATGTTGTTCTACTTACTCCCTCTCGTCTTCAAAAACTTTTCAATAAATTTATCATTTCAAACACTCCCCCGGGCAATATTTCCCCCCTAAAAAGATCTACAAACACGACCACCGAGGCTTCGAAAGACTCATCACGTATCCCTGAAACTCCGATAAAGCGGAAAAACGTGTTCGTGTAGTCAATTAAAGCAACTCGACTCTCGGTCTCTCTATCTATCTATCTCTTTCTCTT
>NW_017100191.1:4302277-4321132 GCF_001263275.1 Habropoda laboriosa | reverse complement strand
TTTCCGGATCGCCTGGTGCGTGACGCGATCCGAGCGAATCCAACTTCTCGACGCGATTGTCTCCGATAATACCAGCTCAAACGCGAAGAAACAGAGCGTTTTTGCTCCGAGAGGAGCATTGTCGAGCTTCCGGCATTGTGCCGCACTTCTTCCCGATGCTTTGACTGAAAGAGTGCCTCGGCATTGTTGCCGTCACGCTGCAAGTATTGTTTAATTCGCTTATCGACAGCTTTTCTTCCTCGAGGGTAATCCTGACTTCCAATTCCGAGTCAATTCCCTGGCTTCCAATGTTTCAATGAAAATTAATTTAGAAATTGATATCCTATTGCTTGTTTCGGTAACACAGCACCACTCTGTATAATAAAATTTACGTTAAGAAGGAATTCCAACGGTAATTTTCATTCTTCGGAAATATTAAGGAATTGAAATTTATTTTACAGTGAAAAAGAACTTGTTGCTTGAAAGTATTTGAAAAATTATTATCTCGTTGCATGTTTCAAAAATTATAATTCTTTTGTGAAAACATTGAGGGATTGAAATCCGATTTGCAATGAATTATTTGAAAATTTATTATCCTATTCTGTGTATCGAAAGCATAGCGAAATTGCAATTTTTATTTCTTCCATTTTTGAAGTAGTGTTTTTCTCTTTTCTTTTTAGCACCGTGAATTCGTACGACGGCAATTTTCGTTCGTTAGGCCGTAATTAAATTTTATAACGCGATACCGGGATTCGCCGAAAGTTTCTCGGCACAGTTTCCATGACTTTCAGCCCAGCAACAAACTTCCCTCGATCCCCCCGGGATTTGGCTGACTAGGCACGCTTTTATTTCACTGCGTCAGCGAACCAATTTCGCGTGAACTTTAAGTCGCTGCACCAAGGCTCGAGGCATCGACTTCTTCCTTTCTTTCTCTCCCACCTTTTTCATTATTCCTGACATTTCGTCATCGTGCCGACAGAACCAATTTCTTCAAAAGTTATCATACTAGTGTTTGAATTTTCGAATATTCTTTTCTCCTCTTAAACTGTTCCTCTACCAAGCTTTATTTCCAACGAAAACGTACTTTAAAAATCCATACCTCTCAAAACGAAGCTCCGTAGGAAAATTGAACTGAACTTTAAATTTGACAATTCCTTAAAAAAATTTCTTTACTAATTTTCAAATCACTATTCACGAAATTTACTACAAAGAATAAAAATACTCGACGTAGAAGGATATTCCGTGCCTCGGAAAGATTTCAAAATTCGTAAGAATATTTCTCTCCTCGAGGTGAAATAAAACATCTAAATTATTTCGCAGCTTCCATCGCCATCCTTTTCCATCAGTTTTCCCTTTGAACGAAATTTGTGATAAAAATTTC
Source organism: Habropoda laboriosa (assembly GCF_001263275.1). Taxonomy (NCBI): domain Eukaryota; kingdom Metazoa; phylum Arthropoda; class Insecta; order Hymenoptera; family Apidae; genus Habropoda; species Habropoda laboriosa. The sequence goes on along the minus strand of NW_017100191.1, from coordinate 4,319,772 downwards.
CTTGCTACACTCGACGTTCTGTTTCCAAAGGAACCCGGATAACCCAGATATCCTCCAATTTACAACTGAAATTACATTACACCAGATTTGCTACTTGTTACTGAAATACCCAACAGATTGCAACTGCCTCCGAAGCTCCGCGACTCACTTCTGCCCAACAAAAACCAACCCCCGGCAATCCTCGTACCACAATCGTACCAACATCAACAAGTACGGGCACGTTGCATGCCTGAACTGGAATATTCGACCCAACAGAACTGGTCGAACGTGAAATCAGCGCCAAGATCGCGAGATGGCTCGCGTCACGCACAGGCAGGGCCGCGTGGAAAAGTTGGCGGCCGTGAGAGAGAGCAGACAACAGGTAGCAGGTCACACGGCCACGCAACCCTCCTTCAAATTTTTCTCCTGGCTTACTGGCTGCCTTTTGCTTCCTCTTGGCTCCCAGCCGCTTCACCACGACTCGAGACCGTTTAGTCCCACTGATAGCGGGCCTGGCCACTGCATCTGCTCACAGAAATCGCACACTGACGCACCACGACGCTATCGACGACACTTCCGCCACGATCACGCACTTCCAGGCCGAGAAATTGAGGATAGAAGCTTGCGGATCGGGGATTCCGGCGTGGTTTCGCCTCTGGTCAAAGTGTTTGCGTGTCCTACGAAGCGTTTGTTTGCTGCTACAAGTTACACAGAGAACGCTGGTAGAAGCAATATTAGGTTGGAGATCTGTGAACAATTATTGCTAAAGCTTGACGGTCGATTTTTGATGGACGATTCGAAACCTGGATCGTGATTTCGCTGGAATTTATAGACTTGTTTTTCTTATCCTACGATAATACCGTTAAACAGAGGACGTTGGTGGAAGAAATATTAGCTGGGTTAGCATTGCTCCAAGTTGAAAAGCGTTGGATGTAATTGTTGGAATTGGTGCATGAAGCTTGACGGACGACTGCGTTCTTATGATGAAAATGAGGTGATTTTTGTGGAAATATGAGTCCAACTTATGAACAATTTGATTTCACTAGGAGTTAGAGATTTATGATTGACTGTAAACAAGTTATAGACTAGAAGGTCTAATGTACGAACAATTTGACTTGAACGAAAATTCTAGGCTTTTGTTTAAAAATACGCTGCTTCTTCTCAAATTAAACCCACATTTTCACCCATTTAGAAAGAAAATCTTTCAGCACAGTTCCTTCCCACACTCAAATCCACATTCAGCGCAAGGAACAAATAATACCGGCGCCACGTGCATGAATAACCACCCGGTTCCTACGTTCCTAACACCAAACCACGACCTCCGCCAGCTCCGGCACAAAAATAATCAAGAAGCGCCAAAAGCAAACACCTAGACCCAAATCCCTCCTCCAAAGACCTTCATCCATTCAAGTAATCTCCACCGAAAATGCTAATCTCCACTCCGGAGTACCAGAAACATTGAGAAAGCACATGAACGTCGACAAACGTGACGATTAAAAGCGGTCTACCAGGAACAATCACCATTTAACTCTTCAAAATCACCCAGAGGACAGTTTCAAGCATCGTTCACTATGAAAATACGTCAGGCTAGCACAGATCACCTCTGCACCCCCATTCCCTCGCGGTTTCTCCGGTGTAGGAGGCTACCTGAGTCGCTATCGAACCGCCTGTCGCGTCCTTTCAGCCCGCCTTGCACGCAGAAAGCTCGCAATAGCATCGAAACGCGGTGGTTACTACGCTAGGCACCTGGTCTGACCAGTTACCGACTCTAAAAATCCGCACAGACACACAGACACTGGTCCAAAGGTTACCGAAGGCACTTAGACTATCAGGACATGCTGCAGTTAAGGTCTGACCGGATACTGGCTCTGAAAATCCACACAGACACACAAACACTGGTCCAGAGGCTATAGAAGGCACTTAGACTACGAGGGCATGCTGCAGTTAGGGTATTGTGACGATAGATTCAGATAGAGAGGTGTGACAGAGGTTTGTAAGGAGGATGTTTGGCAGAGAATAGAGGTTTCCGTACCGCGAGGAGGCTCGGTGCTCTCCGAGCCGAGACGATGAGCTCGTGCGCCGTCGTATTGACGTTGACGGCGGCCGAGACCCGACTGACGGAACGATTCTCTGTGTGGCGTCGCCGTGGCACAGTAACGTAGCATACGGGGGGCACCGCGACGCCGCCGTCCCCGTGCATTTTCTCGCTTTTGATGCCTGGTGATGGACTCTGGCGCAACCTGATTGATCGAGCGCATCAATCGACTTGTAGTCATTTATGTCTGTGCGGTATTGCGATTGGAGTTTTATTGGATTGTGTGGTTGGTTAGGTGGTGGGAAGGGTTTGTCAATTTTTGGTGAACACTTTTAGCATTTTGTTTTACCGGCTGATGTGAGATTCGTTGTAGCGAAAAGGAAACGATGTTTATTTTTTGGAGATGTTAGAAAGATCGTTGTAGATATTTCTTGAACGAAATTAATTTAATTTTAAAATAACTATTAATCAAATGAAAAATTCGCAAGACTTGGCGAATTTTCAGTAGAGATTTTCATTTCTTTCTCTGATTTTTTGAAAACTGTAATGATACCAGATCTTTTGAAGATCTGAGGTAAATCACGAAGATTATCGTTGACAATTTTTTATATTTCCTGAAACGAGATTAATTTAATTTTGAAAACGTGTCAGTAAGCGTATTAGAAATACACGAATACAAGGGTATTGTAGAGAATTTCTAGGATAAAGCCGACACAAAGAAAGCTTCGATTAAGTTAGAGACACTTCCTGGTCTATAATTACGTTATCACTATTATCCAGCATCACAAGGACGTCAGATAGGTGGCCAGTGGTGCACCAGCAGTGCCTTGCAACGGCTGTTTCGCAAAAATTAGGTCAGCAGTGCTTCCACGCCAGACACACACGCGCTCACACATAGTGTGGCTGTCTCTGTTGCACTTTTCAGCGGTGTTTGTTTAAAGAATGGCCGCGTGCAGATTCTTGTGTTTAATTTAGAAGAGTCTGGCCTCACGGGAGCCGTAACGTTGCACGACGTCGACGAGCTTCCTGTTACCCGAGACTCCCGTACGCCACTTCCGGTTTACGCGAAGCAAACGTCTCCTGCTGGCAGGATCACGCGTTCATTGTACTCTTGTCGCGAACAATTCGCGAGAAATGCGAAATGATAAAGTCAATAGTAACTGACATTTCTCTCTGTATTTTGTGAAAATTATTGGATATATTATTTTGAGAAAAATAATAAGACAATATTGGATTTCGTTTGTCAGTTTAGTTGGTGAATAGGCAATTTGTCGTATCGAATTGGAGGGACATTTTGCAATCAGATGAAAATTCTGTTTTACTGTTTACAATAGATAATGAGTGATACAAAATTGTAAAATAATGTGATAACGTACAAACGGAATGAAAAAAAGGAAAAATAGCAATAATACAATAAAGATATTAGTGTTAATAATTGATAACACTAGCAAATAATATTAAAAAATATTAAAGAATAATATGTTAATGTAAAAAATATCGGAAAAATTAAGGTGCAAATGTTACAAAATAATTCACGAAAAGAAATAAATGTGCAAATATAGGGAAATAGTGTATTAACGTACGAATACGCTGCAATTATTACAAACCAAAATGGTTGGACTAAATTAACAACCGTGACAAACAAACTTTCGAGTTTAATGAAATGGGAGGAGAGAGTTCGTGAAAATTGTTATTCTGAATTTAATGAAAATTTCAGGAGCATTTTATACCTTTTGTAAACGAAACATGAAGCATTACGGAGATCAGATTATGCTCGTCGCGTTACGGCGATTCGAGAGCGTTGTCGAGGACGCTGAAGAGCGAGCACTCGCGAGCCGGAAATATCTGAACGAGGGCGATAAACCGCGTTACACGGGAAGAAAAGGAAACGAATGGCTCTGGTTAACTATGCTGGCGTCTGGTAGCAACTGTCACAGCCCCAGAACTAGATGATAGGGTGGTGAGGAACGTGATGGGGATGGATAACGAGGAATGAGCAGGAAAAGTGAAGGAAACGTTGGCAACGTAAAGGAATAAAAGCAGTCGTAAATGAAGATGTCAGAAGTGATTGTGAAGATATAGTTAAGAGAGGTGAATCACGAATATTGTTTAAATTTCGCACGGTGCAGAATATATTCTATCAATTAATTTGCTTTTTTGGTATTTAATTAATCGTTTTTCCTGAAGTGCTGAACATTTAGAATGATAAATACTTGGAATATTTAGAATGTAGAATAATTGGAATGTGAAATGCTTAGAATGTAGAATAATTGGAATGTGAAATGCTTAGAATGTGGAATGTTTGAAACTTGGAATGTTTGAAACTTGGAATATTAGGAATGTGGAATGTTTGAAACTTGGAATATTTGAAACGTGGAATGTTTGCAACTTGGAATACTTGGAACGTGGAATGTTCAAAACTTGGAACATTTGGAACGTGGAATGTTTGCAACTTGGAATATTTGGAATGTGGAATGATCGAAACTTGAAACACTTGAAACGTGGAATGTTTGCAACTTGGAATACTTGGAATGTGGAATGTTCGAAACTTGAAACACTTGAAACGTGGAATGTTTGCAACTTGGAATATTTGGAATGTGGAATGTTCGAAACTTGGAATATTTGGAACGTGTAATGTTTGCAACTTGGAATATTTGGAATGTGGAACGTTTAAAACTTGGAATATTTGAAGTATGGAATGTTTAGAATGTTGAATACTTGAAATGTGGAATGTTTGAAATTCGAAAGCCTTGGAATGTATAATGCTTGAAACCTGAAATACTTGGAATTTAGAATGATGTGAAATAATTTTTCCACGGAACCCGTAATTTTACCTACACGTTTTATTCACTGCAAAAGTGTTCCCACGAAAAATGTCCAAAATATCTCTCCCCTTTTACAAACATTCCTCCGCAGTTTTTCTCCGTACAACTGAACTTTTCACCTCAAATCCTAAAAACAAAAATCTGCTGAGTAAACATCCATACCGTTGATCGTCGGTTTTCTATCTAAATGGAAGAACGACAGTCTGAAACGGCAACGAATGTACCGTCACAGATCAGTTTCGATGGAAGTTTACAGTTTACGAGACTCGACAGTTCAGTCAATTTTCCAATGACGTCACTATATTTGCACTGCAGACTTCCACGGTAATTCCATGTGGATTTTTGTCCGAAAATTCCGGGAATCCCCGAACTGCGCAAGACTCTGTCACTCCAGGGCTGTATTAAACGTATCATTGCCGCGATAAAATTTCTCAACAAACAAAACGATCTTTTACGCCATTTGTCTATATACACACCTGAAAAGAAACTTTGAAATTTGATTACTTACAGGAGCGATTGACTTTCTTAAAATTTGCAATTTTTATAAATAATCTGGAGATTAAACTTTAACAAGTTTCATTCTTCAATTCAATTCTTACTTCATTTTTTAAATTTAAATTGTGAAAAGAATCTAAAAATTCGATGATTTTAAACGTTTTCAGATAATTACCTTAAATTTGGGATTTTTGCAAACGATCTAGAGTTCGTATGTTTTTTTTATTTTGAACGATATCTTTATTTCTACCAAATGCAGTTGTTTCTCTCGTTTGACAAGCTGTTTTTAAAAGTTTGATACATGACTGAGCGTCCAAGAGAATATTTTGCGAATTTTTCAAAATGGAACGGGGAATTGTGTAGGTTCTGTTTTTCGTAAACAATTCTAATTTTCACGCGAGTTACCGACGAAACCATGCAAAATTCACCATTTAACTCCCTTCTTAGCACGATTCGTTTAATAATTACCAAGGTCGAAAATCGATAGTGGACCGAGTTAATTAATCCGCTTTGCTCGATCTAATTAACTGGTTAACTTTATACCGGATGCGTTTAACGAAACGATGTTTCTATGTATAAACGGCAAGGAAGTTAGAAAAGGAAATACCACTTCGAGAAGCAAATTAGAGGTAGCTTATTTATTTTGTCACACATTAAATGACATCCAAAATTTTCGAAATATCATTCCGTGAACATTTCACACAGCTCCTGGTTCAATCTTCCCAAAAAAAAGGTATTAAAAATAACCTAGTGATATTAATAGTATCGAATTAAATTGAAAAATCCACCTCCAAAAATCTTTCTGCAGATATTTTATAAAATTAATCATTTCTGAGGAAAAAAAAATTCGAACAGCGCAATTGAAAATAATTGTTAAATCTACAATTGCCACGCTTTTAAAATTTGCAATTGGAAATAATTGACAAATTTACAATTGTCACACTTTTCAAATTAAAAATTGGAAATAATTGGCAAATTTACAATTGCCACACTTTTCAAATTTGCAATTGGAAATAATTGACAAATTTACAATTGCCACACTTTTCAAATTTGCAATTGGAAATAATTGGCAAATTTACAATTGCCGCAACTTTCAAATTTACAAATGAAAAACATTTTCAAATGTACAGTTTTTCAGTTTTCCTTTCGAGCAACACAGTATCGTAAATATTACGAATATTTTTGCCTGCGACGTGTTTAATGGTTGTTTCAATAGCGTCCAAATATTAAATCATCCCGTAAGTTCGCGCCGAAAGCGAACAATATTTCAATGAAAATCTAAGAAAATTCAATAGTGACGGTCTTACCAAAGAAAACAAAAATATAGGAAAAAGTTGTGGAATTAAAAAGAGCTTACGTTTTTTTTTTTCTTTTGTTATCAAACTTGAAGATTCGTTGGAAATATTGATCTAAATGATAAAATTCAACCGAAACCTTTTGGAGGACCTGATATTTTCCGGAGTAACTGTAAATCTCGCCGGAGCGAACAATAACCGTCCTCAACGAACTCGAATCAGACGAGGCTGAACAAGCGTATCAGATAAAGGCACCGCAAGCCAAGACGTTTGAATGGACCTGTGCGTTACATGAGGAAAACAGCGTCCTTCGGCTGGATGAGGAAATGCACGCGTGTGGCCCGGCAAATTGTGCCAATCTTTGCGGCAGATAGCCGTGTTATCATTTCGTACGTCACACAAGTGGGTAATGGACGAGCCGTTGGCCATTAGGTCTGTCAGTTCTACTTAAGGCGACACGCCGGTCACGTGACGTGAGTTATGGGACACGAGGGCGGCGTGCACGCCAGTCGTTCGCGCGTTCGGCGCGTCGTCGATGGGAAAACGCGTGATTGAGACAAACGACGCCTTACCGAGGACGCCTGGCGTCTCTACGCCGATGTTTCTTACGTCACAGAAACGTGCACAATTTTGTCAAGTCCCTGCATTTTTTCTTCGTTTTTTTTTTTTAACGCGAAGTAACAACGAAATTTTGGAAATTCATTTTTTTATTTGTATGTTTGAAGATTTTATTATTAATTTTTTTTTTTCGTTGCTTTTCTTGGAGGGAGAGATTACATTGACGAGAGGCGTAAATGAAAATTTTGTTTCAATGTGAATTGTTAATGTACAGGCCGTTTCGAAGAAAAGAGGAAAGATCATTGATGGAAATTGAAAAAAAAAAAAAGAAAAGAAGAATTGAGTGTTACTGTTACAAAGGGTGATAATTGTAGAAAGAATCGGGGAGACTGAACAAGTACACAAATGTTCTATGAAAAATCATCGTTTGAAGTCCGACACACTTTGAAGACCAGACAAGCGGAGGGATCAGGGGAGAGCACGAAAGCTCGGTAAATAGCAATTAAAAAGCTGGCTGCGACGGTTCATTACGCATTCCTCACAGAGACACCTTTCTCTATCATATTATCGTGCATATAATACAAGTTTCATTAGTTTCGAAATTCTTTTGATTAATTTAATGTTCCTGGAACAAAAGGTGGCTCTTCGTAGTTGAGCAAAATGAAATTTTGCAATTTTGGAACAATTTAGTTGACTAACTGAAAATTTATTAAGTAAGAGAAATTAAATTGTACACGCTCCGGTTTCCCACTCTAAAACTAACAATTCTTTAGAGAGAGAAAAAATGAAGCAGCACAATTGAAAGTAATTTTCAGATTTACGATAGAAGGCAATTTTCAAATATACAATTTTTCAGTTCGGTTTTTATCAAATTCATTTGTTAAATATTTTGTCGCTTTTTAAAGTATATTTTTAAGTGTTAAATGAACTGACAATGAAATAAACGATTCCATACTATTATTTGCGAAATTTTAAAAGCAAAAATTCAACCGAGACCTCGCACTGCTTTTCCTATCGCACTAGCGTGACGGTGGAAAAAATATTGACCAGTGTCTGTTAGAAATACCCGCGAACGTCATTCGTGAAAATTATCTTTACCCTTACTAGACTTCATCCTTGCAGGCAAATACTAGGGGACTTTAATTCATTTGCATTGCACTATAGACAGTAGTTTTATTAAGAAATCGCCGATATAATACAGGTTCACGGTTGACAAACTCTAAATACTCCCTCCTCGATACTGCCTAAGTCTTTTTTTTTTTTATATTATTTTTGCCTTACAATTAGTAGGAGTTATGCCCATTGGCTCAGGGCCAATTTACCAACTTATCCGTCTATGTTGCCACCTACCATCATGTTTTTGGATTAGCGTTAATTAATTGCATAAGTAATTACAGAGAAAAATTTTCAAAAAATCTCTAATGCAGAGGACGAGTCCTGCATTACTCCTCACCCACCTCAGTTGTAGATATTTCTCGAAACGAAATTAATTTAATTTTGAAATAATAATTCATCAAATGATATGTAAGAAATGCGAGATTCCGGCGGCAAAGTGGTGGCCTGGAATTTGTCACCCAGGAAGAGAAAGCGCGCGGGTACCTGAGGGTACCATAAACTAAGCCCTTTCCCCGGAAAGTCGAACGAGGGGGCTCCAACGGTTTTTCGGAGCAACGTGGGATACGACGCGGAAAGGACATTCTGGAAATAGCCGTCGAGCGAGACGGACGCCGGAAACCTTAAGAATCGCTTAGGAATACAGAATAAGTTATTTTTGGGATACCGCACTATCCTGACTTTAATTCTTTGTTTTCGAGTGATGCTTACAGATATGTCATTTTTAGTACGACATTACTATTTTAATCAGTGTAATTTTCTAACATTATTCCAACGTTGGTGCAATATATTACCCAATTTCTGATTAATTATGCGATTAGGTTAGCTTATTCAAATTTTTCTAATTGTTCCATAATTAACATAATAAATGCACGAAGAGTGTAAGGTAGAGAGAGATATGAATTATGGTCGGGAAATGTCATGAATTTTATGAATATTCAAGGAGTTAATTAATGGAGGAATAAACTTTTGAAGGTGTCGATAATGAGTTATGTGTAACGAACAATGCAGTGTTCGTTCCGATAAATTTATTAACATAAATTTGTAAACGTAATACGAAATCTCTTTTGATATTATGAACATATAATACCACGTTAGAAATTCACGTTTCGTAGTAGAGTACGCGGGAATGTTGACATTTTCACGCAGCTTAATTTTATTATTCCGGAGTGGACAACTTGACGTATAATAATTATCACACTCGTGTTGTTACCAAACGCAGAACATCGCAGAAAGTTAAGCAAAAACGAAAACAGACAGTCTGGCATGAGGACAATCGTAGACATTCAGAATGTCTGCGTTAAAATTCTAGTCTGCGTTTAAATTTCCAGCTCGAAATTCTTTCGTGCGCCATTAATTCTCTGTTACTGTAAACGGTTATTGAACGTGCAGTAATGTTGTTCAATATTGATAGAGAGATAAAATGTACATTACAGAAATTGATACAGACGATAGGTTGAAATATTCATATCTACCATTGATATGTAATAATTTGGTTTAGCTGGTTTAGTGATATTTATCGTTAATTTGCAAAAAATAGGCTAGGTTAATTAGAAATCTTGTTTGGTTTACTAGTTCGAATTTTTTAACATCGATGTCCCGAGGACTCAAATTTCAAAACGTTAAGGAAAGTGTAATCGCTAATTTTTCAAACTCAAAATTCTGAATACTCTAAATATGAAATATGCAGTATTCGGAAATTGTAAAATATCACTCATTCAATCTCTACAAAAATAAAAATCTACTGAAATTTCCAACAAGTGGGACATAAATGATAAAAATTAATCTTTCGACAAATTGTCCGCTTTTTCATATTATCCTTCGAGAAACCTTGCATAAACCACCTTATCTCTTTAAAAAACCACTATAAATGTTACCGATTCAATCTCAACGAAAATAAAAACCTTCTGAAATTTCCAACAAGTGCAACGAGAATAACAAAAATTCTCCCCTATTGCCCTGTTTTCTCTCTCTTCCTATTATCGCTCTCCCTTCGAAAAAGCCTCGTATAAACCTCTAAACACTCTAAATGTTACACACTCCAATTCCAACGGAAATAAGAACTTCTTCAAATATCCGACAAGTGCAATAATAAATGAGAAAAATTAATCTTTCAAAAAAATTCTCTCCCCTATTGCTCTATTTTCCCTTTTCCTCTTATTATCGCTCTCCCTCCGCAAAAGCCCCGCATAAACCACCTTATCACGCACGTTACGAACATCTGTGCGTTCCTCAGGCGCTGTTCAACAATTCATAAACGGGGAAAATATCGGGGAAACCCTAATCGAATCGTGCAGGCACAGTATTACGAGGAAGTCCCGCCCTTGTCTCTCCTCCGATTTTTCGCTCGCGTCCTTTATCCAGAAATAGTGTACGCTCGCGACTCGTCCGGCAGACCGATAATCAGGAGTAAATAAAGGCAAAAATAGCTGATCCACGAGTTCTGGAACCCTGTCGAGGGGAACCGTGAAGGGCGGCGGATCGAGTGTAACGAACGATCAACCCTGTGTCTTTAACGCATGTGAGTGTGTTTTTCTCGTGGAAACACGCTAGGCGGAAGACAGAATTATTACGGCGCGCTTTTTCAAGCGAGAAAATCGGCGAGAACTGTTGGAGGGATATTTTCAGGGGAATATTCGTGATCACTGGTACATACAGGGTGTCTCGCTTGCAACGAACGCCCGTTGTAGATTATTGCTATATTGGTGGTGTAGCTACTTAATTGGAAATGATTTCGGAAGTTTTTTTTTTTTTTTATAGGTTAGGGAGAGTGTTAGAGTGTTGAGATAGTAGATAGAGTGTTATATACTTCAAAATTAGATTAGTACAATTGAGAATTTTTTGAGGAACATTTTGTCACTCGAATCTGTATAATTATGTATTGGAAATGGGTTATGAGAAAGAAATAGTCTTTTAACTTTGTAGTATGCTATTTATTGACGGACTCAGAGGAAACGTCTTTACGCTATTGAATGTTCTAAAGGACTGTGACTGGGCACCCGAAAAGAAAGTTGGGGTCCCATTGTACCTAGGAACTGTTTACTTTATGGTATCGCATTGTGCAGTGCCTGACTCGAAGACGGACACCAGACACATCTGGTGGAAGCCTCAGTGCCTTTGTTTAAAATAACGCGGAGACATTTTTGTCCTCACTTGATTATTTCCATAGGGTGTTGTTAGAAATAATCCAACATTATGAATGAGGAAAATCGAAAATGTGGAAATTGGAATTTTGAAAATAGCAGGTTCTGAAGTCGAAATTTTGAAAATTGTATTGCAATTGAGGTGAAAATTGCGAATTAAAAATTGCAAATTGAAAAGTAAAGATTAAAAATTGCAAATTGATGATTAAAAATTGCAAATTGAAAAGTAAAGGTTAAACATTGAAAATTGTATTGCAATTGAGTTGAAAATTGCAAATTAAACATTAAAAATTGAGAACTGAAAAGTAAAGACTAACAATTGAAAATTTAAAGATTAAAAATTGAAAATTGAAAATTATGAATTGCAAATTGCAAATTAATGATTAAAAATTGAAAATTGCAAATTAACGATTAAAAATTGAAAATTGCAAATTAACGATTAAAAATTGAAAATTGCTATTGGTCTCTGTAATATTATTACAATATTAATCACGACAAATCTTTAACATCGTTCTATTCAGAAATGAAGCTTCGTGTGAAAGAACGTTACTACAGATTTTCAACTTATTTTCCACATGTAGCTTTAGAAATTGGTAGAAATGGGGTGGAAACGTATTCCTAATTTTCTCGTCGAATTTTACTGCAAATATTTTCCTCGGTTTATTAATAAATTTGCGGCGCTCGTTTCTCCTACAATATCACCATTCACTTCATTTATGGGCATGTTTTATTCTCCGAATTCGTGAATAGAATTAATTTCCCTCGTTAAACCTGCAGTATTTATGATTTCACTTTGGAAAAACACGCAAGCAGTAGTTAAAGTTTCGTTTTATATAAATCGCAAAATTTCCGCATTAAAACTGTAAACGATACAAATTTCCAGTTAAAAATTTCACTGTAAATATGTTCGAAGTGGCGTTCGATCTGAGCAAAGCACAAACGCGAAAGCAAACCGAAATTATCGAACTGTCGATTCTCTCGATAAGATAAAAACCGAACACAAGTGAATTATTTTTCTGCACAATTTCGAAATACCAACGCAGTGAAACATTGTTTAAACAATGGGAAATCAGCATGTTCGTATTACATTTAGACGAATAAAGTACACGTCAGCCGAGAATGACTGTGCACCAACTATTGGATTATTGGAAATTCTCAGGGTGTAATTAAATCCGGCCTATAGGGAGCCGAACAAGAGAAAGAAAGAGACAGAGAGAGATTGGTTCTTATTGAAAGTGCATGCTTGAATGATGCATAAATGCATTATGTTTATAGTCCCCTGCATCTCAGACCCTATTTATTCAGCATGCTATGGCACGCTAACATAATCGATTAGATTCGCTTCTTGGAAACGTGGTTTCGTTAGTTCAATGCTCCATAAATGTTGACATTTTGCATTAGTTTATTCTATCAGAAGAATGTGGTTCCCCTGAAAGGTGCTCCGTAACGTTCACATTTTTTTCTTTAATTTGACAACTTGTAACAAGGGATAGTCAATTGTGTTCTTTCTTTTTTTAACAAAATTATTTCCTAGACGTATAGAAGTAGGTTTTGTATTATTTTCATAATGCTGTAATTTACGAGTTTGTTATAATACGAAGGATAAAGGAAGAAAGAAAATAACTCAGAAAAATTTAAGGTGTTATTGATGAAGAATTTAGTGATAAATTGATTCAAATGGATAGAAAGCTGTAAAAGTAATATTTAGTATTTAGTATTTAGTATTTAAGTGTTGAAAAATTATTTCGTGGGGACATTCTAAAACTATACACTTATTCCTGTTTAATTATGTATATTAATACGTTACGTTAACTACAGAATTATTGTTTCTTTTTCAATTAGCATAATGTATCATATTGTTAATTAAACTGTTCAATTATGCACTCTATGCAATACAGCTTTAATTAATTCAGCTTGATAACATTGATTAAACGCATTATATTGATCAATTACATTATCATTAATTCTAAATGTGTACAAATTTTAGCCCGCCTCTCATCAAGGAGTAAAAAATTCTCCACTATCTGTTAAATGTATTACAATACGTTATACTAAGAGTGTGGCGACCGCCACGGGGGGCCAACATACCTAGGCCTGACGACTCTTGGCCCTCGAGGCGAAGAGTCCAGAGATGTTTCCCAAATATCTCTGGGTTTCTTCGTCCTCGAGGACAAGAGTATTCCCCTGGCAATGCAGGCACGCGCCTCCACTTCCTGGGACTTTTACAGAAAAAAAGGGGCTACTTAAGGGAGCCCCGAAAAAGGCACGGGGCTTTTTGTCGTGGACATTCTTACCACCTGTATCGTGTCCCCTATACAGTATATTCTCCACAAGTGTTGGACCGCAAGGAAGCTAAACCTGACACTCGCTACTTTTTTTCATCTGGAATTTTATTTAACATCATGTTGGTGAGATTTTTCTGATGAAAATGACATAAAACACGACATAATTTGAACAACATTTACTTATTAACACGTTCACTGTCGCGCCAGATTTACAGGTTGCTGTCAGGCGGCCACAAGAAAATACATTTTAAGCATAGGATTATAGTATTATGCTTTATAATTTTTTTTTTTCAATTGAAAATAATGTCTAGCTAGCTATGACGTTCAAAATTTTTAGTTGACAACATTTATTTTATTTTAATTATTCTAAACATTTGAGGCACTCCAGTCACTGATGACCACCATGGCCATATCGAGGAAACAATCTAATGTTAATACTTATTGAGTGACTAATTTAATTTCATAATATATCCCTTTGGATGAATTACAAAAACAAGTTGCTAAGAAATTACATTAAATACCTGTACACATTATCCGTCGAATGTAGAGGGAGAGCCACCGTTTCGTTGCCAATTGTTTATCACATAGAGTCGGCCTACCTCCACGTAAAAAAAAAACAAAAATGTAGGGTCGATTCCACAAGTGTCAGTAAAATGTAGGGTCGATAGCAGCAGAAAAGCTGCTAAACAATTAGAATTAAATGTACGATAGAAATTATTGCAATGATGCATAATGCAATTGACACATTGAAAGATTCAAAAGAAAAAACGCGAATTCATATCCTTCTCGATTCTAGAGTATAAGAACATCTGAATAAAATACGCGATGAGAATTGGGAAGAAGCATAAGTTAAACGCATTAAGAGTAATTTCAAAAGATTATCTGTATAAGCTATTATTTCAATACGCGATGCACTGACTCTAGTGTTTACTAAAATTCAAAAATTCTCGTATAAATTCCGAAAATAGATTATTAATTACGGTAAACTACTGAGACGGTTTAATTTAGGGTGGGCATAGTGCACTCGTTCCAAATCAGCTCACAATATACAATAATAAATCAACTAACTACTTAACATGCAATTCATGCAAATTCCTTGGATGGTAAACTATTAGTAAACAAAATAGCAAGTCATAAAATAAATTCAATATCAGAGAAAATATATGAAAAATACTGAAAGAAAAATTTCATATTAATTTCAATTGCTCAAAGTCATTTCAATATCCTATTCGGCAAGTCTGAAGAACAACGATGGCTAAAATTCAAATGTTTATTTCCCTAAACCTTCAAAATAATTTCGAAATATTTTATTCGAAGCGGAGTATTCCAAGTCAGTATCGATAATTGAAGAAATTATTTGATTGTATTTAAAAGAACCGAAAGGAGAATATTTAAAGTCTGATATTAAATGTCTAGCAAGTACCAGTAATTGGTAAAATGATTTATATTTGTTTTAAAAGGAAAATTTCTAATAGGTATTAGTTAAAATGAATTGTTATTCAGTCTACTGTATTGAAATTCTAATTGATTCTAATGTATACAAGTGTTACAAGAAGGCTGAGTGTGTACAGGGTGGACACTGACTCTAGTATTTACTAAAATTCAAAAATTCTCGTATAAATTCCGAAAATAGATTATTAATTACGGTAAACTACTGAGACGGTTTAATTAAGGGTGGGCATGGTGCTGCTTTAGTTTGAAATGATTTATAAACACATAATTAACAGAGGAAAAACCGTGAAACGGCAAAACGTCTACATTCTAATTGTTATAACATGTAAACAGAACTTTAAATTTAGTGTAAACAGAAAAAATATATAATACAATTTATTTCACGGTATTGCAACAAATAAACGTTGAATCAATATTTAATTCGTATAAAAACAATTATTTAACGTAATAATTTTACCTTCACTATGGCTATTTTTAATCTACGACCACAGGTCAACCTGATTTCTAATCCTTACGAACTTTAAATTCAGTCTAAACTGAGAAAATATATAATACAATTTATTTCACGGTATTGCAACAAACAAACGTTGAATAGATTCTTAATTCGTATAGAAACATTTATTTAAAATAATAATTTCACCTTCACTATGGCTATTTTAAATTTACGACCAAGGGTCAACCTGATTTTTAATCCTCCGAACTTGATTTCACAACGAGAAAGTAATAAGATCGTTGAAACGTACTTATTTGTCAAAGAAACTTGCAAAAATGTATAAATAATAATATGTAATGTTTTAACAAATTTTTGGAAGTATAAATTAATAATAAAATTGTGAAAATTAATAAATTATACGTTATTATAACATTAATAGAATTATGACTAAACCGAAGTTCGAAGTCGAGTATTTAAAGTCTGATATTACGTGCCTAGCGAGTGCCGGTAATTGTTAAAATTTGTTTAATAATTAGTAATAGAAATTCTAATTGATTCTAATGTATACAAGTGTTACAAGAAGGCTGAGTGTGTACAGGGTGGACATAGACTAGCTAGTAGCCCCCGACCACTCTATTCACATCTCAGAACCTTCAGGTCAAAATACGCCGCGAAGTGTCTAGGGCCCAGTATAAAGGGTAAATGATTTCGCGGGACATCGGCGGGTCCTTATATACCTGCGGTACCCTCTCCCCAAAGTCATTAGCAAAATCGTCGGTTAGGTCAGGCGGGAAATTTTCGCGGGAGATTTTCGCGGGAGATTTCCGATATCGTAACACGGTATAATTTATCAATTTTCACAATTTTATTAAAAATTTATACTTCCGACAATTTGTTATAACATTGCATATAACAATTTATACGTTTTTACAATATTCTTCAATGGAAACATAGGTTTTAGCGTTCTCGTTACTTACTCGTGGTTAAATTAATTTCGTAGGGATTAAAAATCAGGTTGACCTGTGGTCGTAGATTAAAAATAACCATAGTACAGCTAAATTTATCGTGTTAAATAATTCTTCTTACACGAATGAAAAATGTATTCAACGTTTGCTTGTTACAATACCATGAAATAAATTATTTGTGCAGTTCTGTGCATTTTCTGTGCAGTTCAACCTAATTTACTTAAATTTACATTGCGAGACAGTATACTGTAACAAGTAGTAACAAGCAAACGTTGAATAAATTCCTAATTCGTATTAAAAAAATTATTTAACACAATAATTTCAGCTTTATTATGATTATTCTTGATAAATGACCACAGGTCAACTTGATTTTTAATCGTTATAATCTTTAAATTCAGTGTGAATAGAGAAAATGTGTAATATAATTCATTTCACGATATTATAACAAACAAACGTTGAATACATTTTTGATTCGTAGGAAAAGAATTATTTAACACGATAATTTTAGCTGTACTATCACTATTTTTAATCTACGACCACAGGTCAACCTGATTTTTAATCCCTACGAAATTAATTTAACCACGAGTAAGTAACGAGAACGCTAAAACCTATGTTTCCATTGAAGAATATTGTAAAAACGTATAAATTGTTATATGCAATGTTATAACAAATTGTCGGAAGTATAAATTTATAACAAAATTGTGAAAATTGATAAATTATACCGTGTTACGATATCGGAAATCTCCCGCGAAAATCTCCCGCGAAAATTTCCCGCCTGACCTAACGGACGATTTTGCTAATGACTTTGGGGAGAGGGTACCGCAGGTATATAAGGACCCTCCGATGTCCCGCGAACTTATTCACCCTTTATACTGGGCCCTAGACACTTCGCGGCGTATTTTGACCTGAAGGTTCTG
>NW_017100191.1:4281580-4300577 GCF_001263275.1 Habropoda laboriosa | reverse complement strand
GTAATTTATTCAAAGCGATATATTATGAAATTAAATTAATCACTCAATAAGTTTTAACGTTAGATTGTTTCCTCGATATGGTCATGGTGGTCATCAGTGACTGGAGTGCCTCAAATGTTTAGAATAATTAAATTAAAATAAATGTTGTCAACTAAAAATTTTGAACGTCATAGCTAGCTAGACATTATTTTCAACTGAAAAAAGAAACATTATAAAGCATAATACTATAATCCTATGCTTAAAATGTATTTTCTTGTGGCCGCCTGACAGCAACCTGTAAATCTGGCGTGACAGTGAACGTGTTAATAAGTAAATGTTGTTCAAATTATGTCGTGTTTTATGTCATTTTCATCAGAAAAATCTCATCAATATGTTAAGAAAAATTTCGGGATAAAAAAACGTAAAATTAAAAAGTTGATATTTAAATCGCTTAGTTGCCTCGACTCACGTTTCATGTTTATCTTTTATTCGCTGTCCTTGTCTACGTTCCTTGTGGAGAATATACTGTATATATTATTCACAAATGCACATATCGTGAAACTGTAGCTGTGTAGCTCGCAGAGATATGCTTCTCGTTTGATTTTTCTCCCAAGCTGAGCTGTCAGTTGTGTATTTGAATTCGGTGCACTAGCTTCTTGTATGCAGCGGCACTTAATTCACACGAACGAATATGCTAAGTACGTAAATTGATTCGAAATCCACGCACAATTGAAACCGCTTTATTCGAGGGAGCACTGAATCTTCTACAAACTATGATAGCACGGTACAAACGTCGTTCGTCGACGCTCTCGTTCGGTAGGCCGGTAAGCACTAACTGCGTACGTAACGATATTCCCGATTTTTGCTCCCTGTTACACGAAGCAGTTCTGGGAAAAATCCTAGACGTGTTAGTGACCCTCAAGTACGTACTTGGGCCTAGTCAACCTCACGTACCAAACATTGCGCGAGGCTCGCGATGTTTTTTGCTAGTGAAACATAAGAAACTCGAGCAAAACATAAGAAATTCGAGCCGAACATAAGAAACTCGAGCCAGAGTCGTTGTCTGTATTATATCGAACTAACCACGAAGCTACGTGCCATTTTGAAAGTAAAACTATCGCGAGTTTCTCTCGAGAGTATCTTTCGCGAACGAACACTGCGCCTGAGATTGACTGTCCGAGAGTATAGCTCAACTGTCTGAGAGTAAACGTGTTCCGACCTGCTCTCGAATAGATACGTAATCATACTACTGTGGAACAGTTGCTTTGTGAAGATCAAGTAGTTTCGTATTCTTGAGAGAACTTTCGTGGGAGTAAAAAATGTCAGGAAAAGAAATTAGTCGTGAAATGAAATTGAAAATGTTCTGGGAAAACTTCTAGGCCTTAACTTCTTGGAACTCGTGATATTTCTTGCGAGCCAAACATAAGACACGCGAGCCTGTGTTGCTGTACGTACATCGAGCCAAACATAAACCTAGCTGTCTGTTCGCGCACAGAAAAGAGTTAGCGGGAAAAGAATTTTCTGATTTTATATTACTTTTATTGGCAAAACCGAGAACAAACGTCACACACGTGGTCTTAATACAATACAATACGCCATACTTTTTTTCGCACGACGCATGCGCGGTCGCCACTCCCAACGCCGCTCGGCGGACGCACGCCGATCACGGTAAAAAGACGCGCCCCTTTTAAATTCAAACCGTTGCATCTCTCGGAAGTGGACACTGCGTCTGAGAGTGACTGTCTGAGAGCATCGCTCAACTCTCAGAGTTACGACTCGAATAAACAGTAGCTTTGCAAACACGAAGCAGTTTCGTATTCTTGACAGAACTCTCGTGCGAGTGCAAAAGGTCAGGAGAAAAAATTAGTAGAGAAATGAAATCACCGATTTAATCACTCTCTATGAAGAAAAATCAATGTTGTGGAATACGAAAGATGAAGTATAAAGGAGTGATTTTATATGTTTTTTAAATGATTTTGTTCGCAACTCGTTGGACTCGTCTTAACATACGCTATCATATTTTGTATAAATAAATCCACAATCTGCGCCAACAGTGTAATTTGTCATAACATGACACAATATATGCAAATGAAAATGTAATTCAATGTTTTCCTTGCAAGCTGTCTTATATCTGTTTGTACATACACACAAGAATGATGATGAATTATTACAGATCACAAGAGGATTAATAGAGTAACACGTCGAGCATTGTATTCAGCTGTCTAACTTTCATATGAACCTCATTTCTCAGACGTACCAAAGAAGAACTCAATTTTGTTACGAGCAACCCTTTTACAATACGATACTTCCTTCCATAGAGCGTGGCTTCACTCGAACGTGGTCTATTATGATTTGTCGAGCCGTGTAATCTCGTAAAGGAAACCGACTGGTGTAGCGTTACACGCTTGACTGACTGCGAGCGAGATAACATGGGCGCAGCAATGATGCAGACCTAGGCGTAGGACCATCTATAACGTCACTTGTAGAATCCAAACTTACTGACTCTTGTAGAGAATTTACTGTACATTAAAAATAGGTTAAGCGTTATCTGATTTAAAGAAATATATTTTTGTTAAGCATCCTTAATGTAATAATTATTTCTACTTCCAAAAGAGCATATTTTAAATAAAATTCAAATGTTTACAACATTAAATTCAAAATATTCCGACGACTTACAATTTTCGCATCATTAATTGGAAAAAATGTACAAATTTTAGTATCCGTTGCAACAAAAAAGAAGATAAAAGAAAACGCTGAATTTTCTGTAAAATGTACTACACTACGTTACACTGTAATAAAAACATACTTCAACATCGCAAGGATATTCTGAAAATTTCAGAGTGCAAGATCCAAAATATTCATAATACTCGCAACATTCACAATTTGCAGAGTAATTAATCAGAATTGTAAGAACACTCCCCCCCTCGGTGATGAAACTCGGCGAGAATTATCCCCGCGCTTCGGTCCCTGAGAAATTGCAACCGCGATTAAAGAAACTCCGCGAATTAATTCCGGCAAAGCAGCACCCTGAGATATTTTACGAACGCGAGGGGCGCGACGTCGTCGAAGTTACACGAGCGGAACGCAATTTTGCAGAGCTTTTCGCTCGAGGAATGTTGATGCTCGAAACTTTTCCCTCTGTCCGTCCCTTCGACGAAAGCGGAAGGGAATATTCGCGAGACGCCTTCTGTTCTCCATAATATATCTTCTTTGTATCATTCTGTCATCCTGTTATTTCATCTCAATTTTCACTTCGCGCGGAAGAGAAAAAAATGTTCGGAGCGAGATTGGACGAGAAAGGGGCGTTAGACCAAGGGACGGTTTTAATTCGACAAATTGGAATATGGAAATTCGAATCCTTTGACGATCATTATTATGATTATTATCATCGTTATTAACACAGATGAATGTCAGAGATATAGAATTTGACGTAATGAGGCTGAAATGTGAGGAATAGTTGCTCGGAACGATTCTGGGGTTAGGTTAGGTCGTTGCGGTATTATTATTTGTGGAAAGAGCGTGCGGGTAAATTCATTTTGATATTCTGCTGTTGAATTTTCAATTTTCCTGCGGATGGTAATATTGGTAATGAAATGTAGGATTGCGTGTAGTAGCAGCTCGGTAATAGGACTGATTAATTCTGAAATAATAGCTGAATGATTGGATTGGGAAAGTTGGGTTATGTTAGATGAAGTTGAATACTTTTCATGGCTAACAATAGGTAATAAAAGTTTCTAAACATCACAACATTTCTTTTATTACATAGGAAAGCAGAAATTAAATATAAAATGTTTTAAATGGGAAGTGAATTAATTTTTTATACATACACCAAACCTAACCTAAATAGGAAAAAAGTTAATTATTTACACGTGTACCTAATCTTACCTAACCTAACCTAAATAGGAAATAAAACCACCGTGCAGACCTTATTTCCCTTTAGAATCCTCTTAACTCAATTAATTTGTTACATGTACATATGTACACCAAACCTAACCTAAGTAGGAAATAAATTAATTGTTTACACGTGTACCTAATCTTACCTAACCTAACTTAAATAAGAAATAAAACCGCCGTGCAGATCTTATTTCCGTTTAGAATCCTTTTAAACAACTGTAACTTCAAACACAGATCCCGGAAGTTCCACGGAGTAATTAAACCTCTCTCTAAATAGTGCTCAGTAACACCGTTTGCTGCTCATGCCAGATTTGTCCAAGTAAATCCACCGTAATCGAGAAATACACGTAACCTAAATCTCTCCATTTACAAGAAAAATAAAAGAATTAAGAAATACTTGAAAAAATTTGAATTATTACCAAAATTCTGTATTTTTCACATTGTCGTTACAATTTCTTTGAAATTTCGAATTTTTCACATTACCTAACAACGGTTTGCACAGTCACATCGCTATGCGTGCGGATTAATATTCGAAACCGGAATGAATATCGTAATAATGTTTGCAAATTGCCGCAATGGTACGCAATCGATTCGAGACCCGAGTGGTGTATCTGAGTGTGATAAAACAACAGAGTTGCTGCCGACAAAGAACTCGTAGGACGTGTAGCAATTATCGTCGAACAGTTGGTTCAACATTTATTTATATTGGACGATCGCAAATTGACGCAATAGTGCATTGATTTTCTGCAACGAAACGTACGCCATTACACAACTCAACGAAACGACGCTGTACTATTCAGCATAAACGCGATACGTTCGAATAAATTTACCCCTCGTTAAAGAAAATTTCCCTTTGACGATGAAGAGTAAAAATGAATCTATTACAGTCGAAATATTTATACTCAAATAAATATTACATTCGAAATACATACAGACTTCTGATGTTAAGACTTGACGAATAATATATAATTGGTAATAAAAGTTTAGAAGAAATATATTTAAAAGGATTGTCGTTGAAAATTAGAAATAAATTTATGAGAGAAGTAAGAGTGAAAATTAGGCATCGCTGCATTCCGTACACCGAAAAGCAATAAAACAATAAAAGAAGAAGAACTGGAAGCAAGAATCGACGAGGAGATCGCTACAAGCGTATAAAAGCGTGGATTTCCCCAAAGAAAGGAGAAACAGAAGCAAATAAAACAGCAGGCACGCCATTTCCTTGGAATCTATCCGCGTTATTGCTTCGCCAGGGCCGCGGGAGAGCACAATTTCCTTGAGAATGATCGTGGCGAATTCGAACAGTGGAAAGTCTCGGTGGATCGTTTTACAAATAGAGGAACCGTAATGGCGTGTAACAGAGGGGAAAAAGAAAGCAGCCTGGCCCATTATTCCTGGGCTGCAGGTGTCACCGTGGGAGAATGCAAGCTCACCACGAGCAAGAGGGACGCCAGATCGCCATTATCAACGCGACGACTAACGATCACAGAAGAAAAAGGCAGCCTGTTCGCCAATTTTGCAAAGAATCCTCTGTTTTCCTCCGGATAATATGGACCAATTTACTCTCCTTACCACTCTTAACACCGAAAAGAAACCAAGTAAACGTAATTATCGTGGAAATACCACGACACTGAAATGAAGATTCATTCTGCCCGAAGAAAGACTGATCCAACTGCTTCTACTATATCGTAATGTAACTTTAACTTCGAACAGAAAATACTCGCAGAAAAACGAAACAATTTTTCATTAAACTACCGTCAGAAAATAGAGGAGTAGATCCCCTTGATAGTGCACTTTATTTCAAGTCGATAGCTCAATCCGTTCCCGAGATACAAGCCTCCAAAGTTCTTATGGCGTTCCACGCTACCGGGTGGGCAAAAAACACCGAGCGAGCTTTTTCTCAGAACCACGTACGTCGGTACTAGGAATAGTGAAAAAAGGCGGTGACTCAGCGACTGTCAGTGGCCAGCGCACACGTGACCAGAGAGGGGCGGGTCAGATCGCATGAGTGCGACGTAGAGGTCCGAGTGTGCAAGTGAGGCAAACATAGGCGAAACGCGAAAAATTAGAGTCGGCTTCGAACAACGATATCTCGGGAACGGAGAATCCAATCTTCACGAAACGAAATGTGTCTTAAAGGGAAAGCTTCGACGCTTTTTACGATGTCAATTATAATTCTCTGTATAATTTTACGACTGAGCTACAGGGAAATGAAAAGGGTCACGTTTTAATGACCATTTGAAGCTTCATTCACCTGTGAACATTGATTGAAACGAGTATCGATGCCAATAACTAGCTGATAATGCATGTAATTGTGCAATGGCCGGTACGTATGGGGAGGAGAGTGATTGTTAGAGGTTTTATGTAGAGTAGGTCGGGGTGAATTATTGAGACTCGGGTGGGGATCAGTATTCCCTTTGATGTGCTGCTTTCTGAATTCGTTTCGATGCTAGCATTAATCTTGTGCGTAGGACAGCTGGCACAAAGCTTGGAACACGTTCAATTACGATATCAACGATAACGCAGTACCTTCTTAAAATACGAAAAAATAAAATTGAAACATATTATCGTTGAAATTCCTCAGATTAGAATTCACGACAATTAACTTCCACTAGAATGCAACTTCTCGATCTCGTGGTTTTCGAGCCAGCGATAATTGTGAGGCTCTCTCAACACTTGAACGGTGCATAACTGTTAGTATATCGCGCAATCAAGACAACGAGGGCCGGATTCGGTGAAATAGAAGCACGAAGATGGTCGAGGGGTCGATATAGGAGGGAACGCTTGCGCGGTTTGTCTTTGCGTCCTTGGTTCAGCGCTAATATCGCGAGTTATCGCGAGTTAACGAGGAACCTGTGTGCTAGATCGATGCCTTCGATTCGTACGATGCGTTTTACACAAACGAGGATTTATTGTTGCCTTGGGAGGCGGAAGGCTGATCGCGTCTGTGAGATTGGAGCACCGTTTCGATTTCTTAGCAGTGGCTAATCAACGGGGAAGAGGAATGATAGGATCAGCAGGATCTATGGGTGGATGGTGAAGTATTTGCTTCTACTTGGATTCGTAGTAATAGTAATCGAGGGGAAAAACCGAATTAGACTCGATCCAGCGATGACAATTTGGAATGTAATGTAAATGATAATTGAAACATCAGGATTTTATTTTAGCGTTATTAGAATGGCGAAGAATTGTTCTTCTTTCACTTGGTATTGTTAGAATAGGTATAGTAAAATTTTTATTTTGGTATTCTTGAGGTATTACGAGTTCGCTTCGTTATCTTGAGGTATCTGTTTGCTTCATTACAAGTCCATTTGAATTTTGAAAATTAAAACCAAACATTAAACAAACACGAAGAAGATTCAGGTGCAATTCGATAGAATTCAGGTGAAAACTTCGGAAATTGAGGGAATTCAGAAAAATTCCGGTGATCTACAAGACTGCAAAATCACAGAGGCACGACAATAATCAAAGGGTACAGGGTTAATTAGAGAACGGGATAGATCGACCCTCCAAACAATCCGTCTCTCTTTCGAACATGTGGGCTGGGCTCGGTTGACATTCTCCTCGTGCTACTGTGCAAATTTGCGAAACTCCCCGCCGCAGAGATAACGGCAAATAGAACGTCAACCATACCTTCACGAGAAATATTCTCCGCTGTGATTAGCGGAATTAGCCGAGCAGTAACGGAGTTAGAGGTAGCTGGAGAGCTTTTCCTTGGTCGTTTCCTTTGAGCGATCATCGACGACTACAAAGCGCGATAAACATACACGAACTGTCTGCTAATTAATTAATTGCCGTCAATCCTCGAATGCGCATCCTCGCGATCGATTACGCTGGTTAAAGTTCCGAGTACTAGTCGAGAATGATGGAAAAAGTGAGTTTGAGAGAGTTGTACGATGTTTGGAATGAAATGCACGTGAAAACGAAAACGTTTAAATTTGAACATGAAGTCTACGCTATTTTGGAAAGCGAGATTTATCTGCAAAAGCCATTAGAAATGTATTTTTGACGTGTTGTGTGATGTTTGAGAAGGTTTGAGTGTGTTTGGTGTACGTTGGAGATTGAAAACGTGGTTTATATCTGGTTGGGTGTCTGTGTTTAGGCATTTTGTGGCGAATTTTTTAAATTCTCTGTGTAATAAAGAAAGTAGAATTCCCCTAATGTTTTCAGAAGCAAAACATAGGATTTTGTGAAATTTGTTAGAGCCAGATAAAAATGAACTTCTCATTCGATGCTCGTTTGATCCAAATTTAATAAATTACTTTCTCCAATCTACATTTTCGAACGATTTGTACAGTCGTTCCTTAAAAATTAAGATTGACCTGTTAAAAGAGGGATCGTTTTAAACGAAGTATCAGTAAAAAGAGGCGACAAGGGATTGACTAGCTGCGTTCAAACTAATTTAATAGCTTGCACCAGCGAGGACAAGTGCATGACAAAGACCATTAGTTGGATACAGGAGTTGGCGGAGTGTGGAGAAACTTGAGTGAAGTTAATTTAACTTTGTTCCGGTGCCTTGACAATTCTTTGGCCGAGCTAATGAAACGAAAACGTTCCGTTAAAGGGGCGAGAACAAATTTTAATGTCGTTATTTATCCTACCCCCTCGCTACCTTTTAACGCCGCTTTCCAAGTTAAACACCACCTCTGGAACATTTCTTCCAGGCTTTGAAGAACATTACTCGATATTACAGTAGAATCAGCTGATTATGGTCAGACGAATTAAATAAGCTAAGAGAAGGAAAAATGTTAAGAGAAAGGAATTAATCCGAGGTGGAGTAAAATTTTTAGCAGGGTACGCCGGAAAATTGAGAAATTGGAAAATTAAGGAATCGATGAATCGAGGTGTTAGGAATTCGGGAAATTAGAGAATTAAGGAAATTGGGAAATTAGAAAATATTAGCGTTGACGATTTGGAAAATTGAGATGCTTGGAAAAGTGAGAAAATGGGAAATTGAGCTGTTTGGAAAATTGGAAAACAGGAAATTGATATGTTTGGAAAAACGGGAAATTGATATGTTTGGAAAATTGGAAATATAGGAAATTGAGATGTTTGGAAAATTGGAAACATAGGAAACTGAGATGTTTGGAAATCAGGAAATTAGAAAACTAGAAAAAGGAAAATTGGAAATGGAGAAATTAGAAACTTAGGAATTTGGAAATTTGGCGATTTGTGCAAGTAGAGAATTGGAATATTCAGAAATTAGGGAGTTGAAAAATTTGAGAGTTGATGAATTAGCAAACGAGGTAATTGAAGAATTGAGAAAGTTAGAGATAAGCAAATTAACACCTTCAGAATACGGAAAATTAGGAAATTGGAAAATTGGGAAAATTAGCCATTAAATTGATTAAAACTTTTCTGCAAAAGGTCAAATGAAAAACAAAAGGAAACTTCTATTACTTTCTTAAGTGCATAAAGAACTCTAGTGAATGGTGAAACTGACATCATGGGAATAGTTTCTGGTAGATCAACGAAGAACCATTTATGATTCATGAGCAATTTAGGAACACCGAACCATGATCTCCGGGAGACTTAGCAAGACCACTGATTACGCTTTAACGTAGCTCTATGAGGGGTCAATGGCCAGTGAGTATGAAAGACGTAGACTCTACAAGTGAACGTAGGATATCCTCTCTTAAGAACGTTCATTGAAAACTTCACGATCGATTTTCTCTGTGTAACCTGGCAAATTAATTACTCAGATAAGCTTGAGTGACAGTCACTTTGGGTCTAAACGCAGACTTTGAAGATGCTCGCAACATTAAGGATACAATATTTGTTACCGAGAAGATGAAATTCCTCGTTTAATTATTCAAACTACTTGGCTACAAATCTTAATAAATTCATCAAATATAGATAGATACTTGTTAGCTCCTAAAAGTGATAATATTACGATCTCTGTACAATTTTGCAGAAAAGTATTTACTGAAATTCTTCAAATAATTACAAAACCCAATTAACAGAGTTCACTTTTGAATTTTAAAATTCACGATATTCTATTAATTGAAGCAACAAGAATCCTTCAATTCTATCAGAGATAACTATAAAACTTCAGATCCTGAAAATTTACACAATTTGCGATCCATATTTTTCTAAAGAGAGAAATATTTATACACGTAGAAATTTATATAAATTCTGAAGTAATTGTATAACTGTTCCAAAATTTCAACCTTCGAAACTCGTAAATGGCAATTGCGGAAATTCGAAAATTGGAATTTTCGGATTTAGGAAATTGAGAAACTGGGAAATGAGTAAATAGGAAAATTAGAAAACTGATAAAATTATTATAAAAACTTAACGAACATTCTAACAATTGATCTAAAAAATTTTCAACCAGAAATTAACTAAAAATTTTTCCATTTCCACCCTTCGAATCAAAGAAATATTCATTTCTCCTTGAACGAAGAAATACCATATCACTGAAATCCATTTAAATATTAGCCAATCAAAAAGTTAGCTGATAACTTCTGAATGGCGTAGAAGCGTTGAATTGTAATTTGAAACTCGTCGGTGTCCACTGTTCCCTGTCCGCGTGAAACTGTCGAAAATTCATTATTGTTAGCAGCGGTAAGTTATTTACGCCAGGCTGGACGCTGATTAAATCTTGTTAAACGTGCTGCGCAATCGTGCACGTGGCCACGCGTCGAGACCGCGAAAATTATTGCGCCGCGGACGAATCGCCGGATATAGGAGAACGCTGTTCCGATCACCAGCTTATTTTCCAGCATTTCCACACGAAATTCCCTCGATGAGATCATAACGATCCCTCCGAAACACATCGTCATGGAGATCCGCCATTGCAACCGCAAGATTCAATTCGAATTTAGCCTAATTTATTCCTGGTTGATTCGAGCAACGTGGAATTGTTCATTTAATTCGTCGGTGATTTTAATTAACCCCCTTTAAGGGCGATTTTCTTGAAGTTAAGAAAAAATGACTCGATTTTTTAGGTAGTTACATTTTATTCATTCTAAATCCACTGTATAATAATTAAACTGTTTTTTTTTTTTGGTTGAGAGATTGTGTAATGAAATTTTCTAATTGCCTAATTTCTCAAATCAACAGTTTTTCAAATTCCTAAGTTCCTAATTTCTCAACTTCTAAATTTTACAATTGCTTAATTTCCCAGATCGCCAAGTTTCCAAATGCTTAAGTTCCTAAGTTCCTAATTTCCTAATTTCCAAATTTTTCAATTTTCTAGTTTCCTAAATCAACAGCTTCTCAAATTCCCAAAGGTCCTAATTTCTCATCTTCCAAATTTTCCAATTGCCTAATTTCCCAAATCAACAACTTTTCAAATTCCTAAGTTCCTAATTTCTCAACTTCCAAATTTTCCAATTTCTTAATTTCCCAATTTTCCAGATCGCCAAGTTTCCAAATTCTTAAGTTCCTAATTTCCTAACTTCCAAATTTTTCAATTTTCTAGTTTTCTAATTTTCTATTTTTCCCAAATTTTCTAATTTATATAATATTTTCATACTTCCATCATAAATATTGGAATTTTCAAAAAAACTACTGTGAGTCAGTGTCCCTGAGGAAGTTGAAGATTAAATTGTAGATAAGTTGGATGAATAAAGTTTTCTTAAACCGAATGATCACCTCGAGAAGAAATCAATTTCGATAGATAGTAGAATTTCAAAAAAAAAAAATTAAAAACTTTGTAAAATATTAATCGACCTTCGCATAAATCTGCAGTTGCACTATTTCTCACGAAACTCAACACTCTCTGAAATATTTCGACAAATGACCAGTTTCCATATCCACAATCAACCTTCACCCATCACCAAAATTAACTCCTCGAAAAAACCTCTCACACCAGACCCAAAACAAAAAAGAAAGAAGGGAATTACACTCTGGGGAACGTAGAAAGCCTCAAAAAGCTGGGTATTCGCGAACAATGGACCCATTCATGAAAGCTTCTTAGAGGATTCTCAGGATTCGTCCTTTGTCATCAGAGCGTCACCAGCTTAATGACCTCTTCTCACTCAGAGAAAGTATCATACGACCATAAGGGAAGATATTCGTGAGGAAAGGGTGAGACACGTGCTCTCGGTAGAATCCCAAGTCGAGATTTGTTCGTGATTCAGGCCAGACAGCGACACTGTTCGCGCCAGGACAAGAATCTCGTTGTAGAGCCTGGTCTTCTTATAGTTCGAGGGGTGAATCAGAGTGAAAGTGGTTCATGGACGTTCTCCAAACCATTTTCCTGGATCTTCTCGAGCCGGAAGAGGAAGTTTCTTCAAGAATTCCTCGTTGAAGAATTGTTTTTCGACGAGAGGAATTTTTTTTCACGAGTAGAAACAGAGACGTCTCCGAGATTATGGTATTTCAGAAGGTCGCCAATTTATTTATGCTGAGATTGTGTTGCTGAATAGTGAAATTCTTTCGTTTCAGAAAACTGACATCTTCGGGGAATTTCTTTCAGAGCGAATTCGAAGTTGCAATTCGAGAAAAAAAAAGTTTACAGTGTTTGATAATAATTCTGTAAGCTGACCGTACAGATTCTCGAATTGTCCTTTGTCCGGGTAGAAATTAATCACTCGACGATTTTTTAATGTTCGTGAAAATTTCGAAAAACGAATAACTTTCATAATTTGTGAGATGTTTAACCGTAGTTCATTTAAAAATTAAACACAAAATTTCAATAAACTCAGAAAACTACAAAATTGAAATGACAAAAACACGAAAAAGCTCTAATTTCTGAGAAAAAGCTCAAACCACACAAACCTTCTGGAAAATTCCAATTCCCCTCTCACAGTATAATAACCAAACCGATCCCCTTTAACCACAAAGGAAATAGATCGAGTCTCGCCATAAACAACGATCCAGACAATCGAAAAGCTCGCAGTGTATCCAGAGACAATCTCGAGTATGCAAACAATTCGGTGAGAGGGATCGAAGGGTAAACTTTATACGACTATGTTTGTTCTCCAGTCAGAGGGTTGAGGTGGAGGCGGGGGAATGGTCGAAGATGGGCTGAAAAATCGAACGAAAGTATCCAAATAGTGGAAGAAGCAGGCAGGATATCCATTAGCAGACAGTAGAAAGCTCGCGGAACAGAGGAGAAAGGGACGAGCAGCGGCGAGGGGTGTAGAACCGCAGCAATGGCAGGGTTAAAAGCAACAGGCAGCCAATCAATAACCGACCTTCTGCCTGGGCTACGACTTTACCAACTTTGCAACGCGTTGCATCGCCTATAGCGATAGAGGATCCTCCATGGTGTCTTTCTGAAGATTTCTCGCGGAATTTCAGCGACTCGTTGAAACGGATGGATTTTCCAGGCTGAACGGTGACAGTTCTTTTTGTTTTTGGTTGCGATAGGGATATCTTTAAAATGGAACAACGTCGATTTTTAGATGTATGTTAATAATTTTGTTGTAATAAAAAAATTGAAGGATTCGGAGCGTTCTTCGTTTCCAATCTGATTTTGAGGTTATAATTTTTTTTGTAGTTTTGAGGAAAATTCGTTGAGAAAGGATTATGTTCTTCTTTTTGGAATTTTGGAGAGGGGTGAGAGGTTGAAAGGAAATTTTCGATGATAATATAATTGAATTGAATTTGACGATAGGAAATGCGTACCTGAGATAATTGCACTAATTGGAAGTATTTTTTTCTGATATTGTTAAGCTAAATTAGGGGGAAATTTTTCTTGGGCTCGCACCTGGAAGATTCATTGCTAATTCTATTTTTAATTATTGCGAATTACATTTAGCTACCAACGTGTCCCAGAATTGAAAAGTTACCTTTTTGTAGAATTTCAGAAATTTATTAAAATCTGACAAAATTTTCTCGTCAATTTATCAGTCTGCTAGAATTACTTTTTAATTTTGATTCTTGCGAAATTAGATACATGTAGTACTCCAAAATGAATCCTGACTGTAAATCAAATTCTAATCAATGTTTAAAAACCACAATGACTAGAAACTATCATAAAGATACTAGTCAAAGGTCATAACCCCCCAGAATTCGAAATTTTCCCGCCAATTTTGACATTCGACAAGTTTAAAAATCACGGCGCGTTCCAGGAAAGAGAAATATGCAAATGCACCGAAGTAAATTACATTACTATGCGCGCTTCGTAGAATTACAATGCAGGGTGATACAAAGGGAGAAAGACCCGACTATACGGTTCGACTGTAACAGCCTTGGGCGCATCGAGAAGACAATGAGGAACGAGCAATTAAGAAAGTTCATTAAACTCGCCGGTGGCCACGGGGAATTGCAGGTGCGCCGTTTTCGAGTGAAACGTGATTGGGACTCGATGACACGGCCGGCAAGCTATCGATTTTCGGGCATGTCCAATGAAACGCGTCCAATATAAATTTGCCCGATAGTGCGCCGCGCGAAACAGCCTCCTCGAGGCTACTGGTATTTATAGGGAAATAGATTCGGGCTGGCTGATACCAGAGACCTAGTTTCTGCGGGATCGAAAAATCACACTGGAGGATTATAGTCACGGTTCGGATAACATACCAGGTCGTATTTTGTATTTGAAAGGTTGAAAAATGGTGTCAAGTATTTATAGTCACGAGCCTAATGACATGTACCATTGAATTTTGAGTTTGGGAGTTTGAAAAGTTACACTTTGGGGTATTATAGTCACGACTACATCATGACAGATTTCAATTCTTCCATAGAAAAAATTGAAAAATTGTGTTAGAGGCTTATAGTCACACATATAATCATATAGAACATTGTTTGGATACTTCAAAAATGGTATTAGAGGCTTATAGTCATACATATAATCATATATAACATTGCTTGGATGTTTCAAAAATGGTATTAGAGGCTTATAGTCACGAATCCAGTAAGCCATGGCAGTACAGTGTGAGTTTGAGACTTGCAAAATTATTTTGGACTGTTATAGTCACCGTCTTACTGGCAAAGGACAATATCATACAAGTCGAAAGTATGCAGTTGAAGATTTATAGTCACTATTATATCAGAAGATAAGGTCTAATCTTGAATGCAGATTCGTGAAAAGTGCATTGAAGTATATATAGTCATTATAGTCATTAGTATACACAGACATAGATACTGATTTTAAGTCTAGAAGTGTAAAATACTGCACAAAGCGGTTATAGACACCAGTTAACTGCTTAAAATCCGCCTTACAACATTATATTTATTGTTTTACTAAATCATAATCATTCTTTTCCACTCCAACCATCTGTTCTGATAGATTATAGTCACGATTATACCAAGGTCTACCCAACTTGTGTTTAATAAAGTTTTAAGGATCACAGTCAGTCTTATATTAAAACGTGAAAGCAATAGATTGGCCAGTTCATTTAATAATGTTGTTAAACCTTTACTATTGTATCGATTCAGGTCGCAGAACCAGTTAGTGCAGTTTTTGGAACAAACTATCTAAGTACAGTATTCACGTTACTCCCTTCGTTCCAATAGCAGAACGAGTCCTGTCCAATTACCAGAA
Source organism: Habropoda laboriosa (assembly GCF_001263275.1). NCBI lineage: Eukaryota > Metazoa > Arthropoda > Insecta > Hymenoptera > Apidae > Habropoda > Habropoda laboriosa. The sequence goes on along the minus strand of NW_017100191.1, from coordinate 4,285,270 downwards.
GAAGCTAGAAACGCACGAGCAATGAGGAAAATTGTTAAACTTTCCACTTGATTACTTTACAACTACAAATTGCTTATCCCTTTGTTTCGAAACATGGAAACGCTCTTAGGGAATCACATCAATTTCACCAACTAACACAATTACATTCTTTCTGTATTAACAAATGACAAACAATAATACAAAAATTGTGTTGAACACAGTACAGCAGAAATTCATAAACATTTCAATATTTTCATATATCGCAATCTCAATTTGAATTTCGATAGCGTTGAAAATTTTTATTCAGAATTTATAGTCACAATTTCTTGCGACGTAACTATTAATTTTATGATTTATAAAGTTGATAGTCACAGTCATAGTAAGTACATCATACAGACCTAATTTTAATCTTCCAAGGCTTTGAAAGTTATTTCAAGAGGTTATGCTTCTATATCCAGGCATAACTTCAACTTTAGATCTTAAAATTCTAAGAACTCACGTTAGGGAATTATAGTGACGCATATAGAAAACTATAAAGTTTCATAGCAAGCATTAAAAAATTTATTATAAACAACGAACGAGATTTGATCACCTTCTATGACAAAAATCCCTCCAAATCGTTGAATAAGAAATTGTTTTTGCGGGTGATCATTGAGGAAAAATAAAAACCAAGAAGAAAAGTAATATCAGAAGAGATATTCGCCTATATTTAACCATAGAGAGATACTATTTTTTTCTCGTCTCTCGATTCTTCCAACAGGAAGATGAACCGGGATTAGCGTGAAATCTATTTCAATGGATTATTTCAAAAGTCTCAACTAAACCAATAGTTTGAAAGTAGGATTAATCGTCATTTTTAATCATCGTTATTTCATTCGTCATTTCGAACATTTCTCTTCGAGTGTTGTTCTGACTATATTCAAGACTATTAGTGAAGCAAAATTATCAAAAAATTATTTATATGGTCGTATATTTAATTGAATAAAGCTTGTAATATCTTATTTATAATTTTCACAGGTTTTTCTTAATACGCAACATACCTAACAAGAATAATAATAATTCTATGCATGCAAACTTACCTTACATTAAACTAGAAAACAGCTCCGCCCACTCATGATAGTTTTTTGTACGACTTACCTGAAACAGAAAATTTCAAAAATTATTTAGATACGCTACCTTAACGATGATAGATAGTGTAGGAAATTTTTGTGCAAGAGAGACCATATTATGGTAAAACAGATGTTTGTTGGTCGTTGATAAGAAAGATTCTTGTACGAAATCTTCTATATCGACAAGTTGGTAAGGAAGAACTCTGTAAAAGCTCTGCAAGCTCTGTAAAATGTGTACACTAACTTCCAAGAAAAATTTTACACTCTATCGATGCTAAAGTGCAGTGCAGAAAGCTTTTCAGATAGAACAATGAAGAATTTAAGTGTTACAGCTAAAAAACCATGGTTAATTTACTTTTTCTATTATCGAATCGTACATTTCGCAACATTACGAAACTTCGTGAAATAGACCAATTTGAAAAATTAAAGACTGGCAAAAGAAAGTACAACCAGAAAAAATATTTTACACATACTCGAAGAAACGAGTTTGGAAATATTTTTTAAAAGTTTCGAAAATTACTTTTTCACCCTGTAACGTGTTTCACTGTCAGAAACACGTTACTACTGATATTTCACTCCTGTTTACGCGTGTTTTATCACTCTTGCCAAGCGTACCATAAAATTTCCCCCTTCTAAGTCACGTTAGACACGTCCAACGAAGGGCTGCTTGCAGAAATAGGGGTGCACGATTAAACCAACGTGTTCCAGCTGCTGGAAACATTAATCTGTCATTCAGACGAGCTAGCAATAGCTGGAAAAACTCCATTTAGTAGCTAGGTAGCAGCGTGTAGATGTTGTAACTTCACGGCGAGACACGAGAAGAAAATGGATGAATTTCGCGAAAAATATCGATATTAATATGTTTCGAATAAAAATATTGCACAAATTACCACCATTGCGTTCAGACTAAAGATATATTATTACTACTACAAAAATTACTGTTACTGCGTTCAAAAAATATTGCAAAAATTACTATCAAATTTCTCGTATTTCATTCTCAGATTACGTTACTTTTTCAAAAATGAAACTCGCATCTGGCACACGTTCGTAATAAAAATACTGCAAAAATTACCATGAATATGTTCAAAATAAAAAGAAAATTGCAACAATTACTATCGTACTTTCACTCCTTCGTTCTCAATTTATGGTCGCTTTGTTAATTACTGTTTCCTTCACGCTTCTCTTAATTCCTTAATTTCTCTGCTTTCCGCTGCACCGGTAATTTTCGTTATTCCAAGAACACAGTACTTGTGTATTTCACGCGTCTGTGCCTCGAGCAATAATTGAAATTTCACACGAGGCTAAATTATTGAATGCTTGTGAAATTATTTCGAAGAAGGACTTTCATTATAATAACGTGGAATTTCAATAGTGTGTAACACAATTTAAAGGGTCACTTTGCAATTTTACGGGCATCGATTCGTTCCAAAGTTACGTGACCTGTGTCGCGTTGTTTTGTCACCGTTTACAATTTACAAATTCGTCGCTTCTGAATTATTCAGAACTGCTCAAATCTGCTCGAGAAGGACATTATCAAATTAAACGTAAACATTTTAATGAAATATCGTCACGCAGAACAGGTTAAAATGTACGCCATTTTACTCAAATATAAAAAATATGAACTGGTTAAAATGCGAAAAAAATTTGATTAAAGCATCGTTTAAACAAAATACAGTTAAAGTAAAATGTTATTTTTCATAATACAAATATTTCAATAACTTATTATTTATAAACGACACTTTAATCAAATATTTCATATTTTATATTTCAAACCGAGTAATAAAGCTTTGCAGCCTGTTATGCGTGACGATGAAAAGAAGTATTTCGCGGATAATAAAACACATGGAATTAAAGGTCAGCCCTTGTCATTGATTTCCAATTATGTTCCAATTTATTCATTAAAGTTGCTTCGTCGCAAGTTGCATTATCGACATTCAGCTTTTATAATAATCGACGAGAATGTTGCGCTAATATTTGCGGTTATTTCACTTATGGCACAATTATCAATTTTCCGTTTAATAAAATTTCCCAACAATTCGTTAACATCGTGTTGAATTGACCGCACACAGCCATTTCGACATTTTGCATAAATATGCCATTAAACTCACGAACGCGAATGAAATTTCAAAATAAACATTCCGATATGCCATTTGAAAACAAAAGCATGAAGATTCATTGTTTCGCGCGAAACAAAAATAGGACGCATCTTACTAATTTATTACTACTTTAAGGGTAAAATTGCAGTACAAACCAAAAAAAAAAAAGAAACAAATGTAGTATCGTAATTTTGGGAAAGAATAGTTTTAAGCAAATGTGGCGAGCATGAGAGAGAAAGCGGGCGACGAGCGAGGATAGCCAGGCCCAACAGGAAAAACCCCGGCGACAATAGGCCCACGAAGGGCCTGGCTACAAAGTACGGCGAGCGAGGGATGAAGGGACAGTGTGTTTGGAAAAGTCGAAAAGCGTGTGTCATAGTATTATAGTTATTCTTATATTTTGTAAAATAAACATCTATGTATATGTAGGAACCGTCGGAAAAATATTGGGGGCCCAACGGGAATCGAACCCGGGACCTTCGGCTTAGCAAGCCGAGGCTTTGCGC
>NW_017100191.1:4255813-4281098 GCF_001263275.1 Habropoda laboriosa | reverse complement strand
TATTCTCCCGTGCCCGAGGTTTCCTATTTGGGTATGGAGGCCCCGATACTACACTCGGCCATCTTGCTGAACTGACAGTCGCCCTCGAATGTCCTCAATGCAATACAACTCAGCTCAACACTTTGGGGTACACTCCCCCACACAGTGGCACTCTCAGCCGAAACTACTCTGTTTCTCAACTCTTTTTGGGAGACGTGCAAACCCTCTCACATGTTTTCATCTTCCAGCGCCTGGCTTCGTGTAGCCGTTAGATGCCTCCATCCCAGACAAGCCCCCATTTGTAGAAATCGACGGAAAAATATTGAGGGGACCCAACGGGAATCGAACCCGGGACCTTCGGCTTAGCAAGCCGAGGCTTTGCGCGCTACGCCAACCACTCCCTCTCTATTCTCCCTTGTCGGTGTCCTATTTAGGTATGGAGGCCCCGATACTACATATATTTCTGATCCCACAAAAATGTGAGGATTCTGTGAATGACAAAGTATGGCAATTTTAGTTTGCTAAATTTTATACAGGAAATTTTGCTGTCGAGGACCAATGAAAATTAAAAATAATCAAATTCAGACGGTAGTCAAAAACAATCCACGTTAAATCATACTAGAAATGAAAATGGTAGTGAACAAATAAAAACCAGCATTGGAAACCACTTACACGAATATAAATATTAGAAAACTTTTTAGTCAAAAATTTTGGTTTTGCTGTTTTTGAGCACTTGAAAATATTGTTTGTTTTTCTTTTCTTTTTGAATACAAGCTTCTTTTCTGTGATATTATCGAAGGCAAAGAGGGATGCGTTGCAATATTTTCATGCGAAACATTAAACCAAGCGTCAGATACAATATCTTCTGACATACATAAGAGAGTCTGGAGCCTCTCGGCGAAATAGTTTCCCTCTGTGGCGCATTTTCATAGAGCTGCCTTCAGATAAAACAGGAGGCTGCTTCTTTTAAATCAGTAGGACATAGACAACAAAGGGAAAAATAGCAATTTTAGTGACACGAAGTTTGCCATAATGTAACCAAAGGATTAAGAATTTTGCAAGAATTTCTACGTCAAAGTACGGATATTCGAAGAAAAATTAATGTACGAGAAATTCTATTAAGAAGCTTAAACAGCATATCTTATAAACTTTTAAATATTTTTTAAACTGAAGAAAAATGAAGGTTGTTAAATAGCATAAACAGTGTAAAAGTATCCCTTCGATTTATAATACATTTGTATAGTGAAGGCATTGTAAACTTTTCAAATTACAAAAACAATTTTCTCTACATTTTTCATGCAAAAAGCTTCCAACCTTTGTCACTTGAAAATTACGTTCCGAGTAAAACGCAGAAAAACTGAAAATATTTTTTAAACCTACACAAATCTTTTTATAAAGTAATAAATCCAATTGTACTTAATACTTTTTATACCAAAAAAATTCCAGGTTTAAGACTACAAATTAAATACGAGGATTCTTAAAATTGTCTCTAAATTATAATTTTCCATCGAGTGAAAATTTCAATTATGAAGAAAATATTTTTTCCATTATTTTCCATGCTACACAATTCCGAACTTCAAAACGTTGAAATTTATCGCGAACCTGGACCGTTAATTGGCCGTCAAATTACTGAAACAGGTGGAAATAGAGAAATATACCAGGAAGTGTATAAATAACGAGAAATTTTTCTAATTGCACAACTGTTGCGTGCACAAAAATTTTGCGCCTTCCCAATAAGAGACTGTCGCGCGGCTTAAGTGCTTATTACGCCTGACAATTACGTTTTCGCGTTGTAAAATGATCGTATATTTCCATGCTGCGTGTCACGCGAACTCAATTGAACCAGGTGCGAGGAAATTGCAAACGTAATTGCAATTATTAGGAAAATTGCACCAGTCCTTGTGTTGCATACGTGTCGCGAAATTATACCCTTGCTGATAATTTCACTACAGCAAACAATTCATTTGGACACACGAAAGAAAAATCCCTTTTGTCCTCGCCTTTCGAATTAAACGAAACGAAAAGGGAGAATTCGAACATTAGAAGAACGCGAAAATTGAAGCATTAAAGAAAAGAAAATTGAAGCATTAAGAAAACTAAAATTGGAGCATAAAAAGAACACGAAAATTGAAGCATTAAAAGAACACGAAAATTAAAGCATTAAAAAAGAAAATTGAAGCATTGAAAAAGAAAATTGAAGCATTAAAAAAACTAAAATTGGAGCGTTAAAAGGAAGAAAACTGAATCATTAAAGGAACACGAAAATTGAAGCATTAAAAAAGAAAATGGAAGCCTCAAAAAAAAAAAAGAAAATTGAAGCATTACAAAAACTAAAACTGGAGCATTAAAACAAGAGAAAATGAAAGCATTGAAGAGAATTTGAAAAAGTACAAAAATTTCTAAAATTAACAAAATGTTAGGATTAATTTTTCGGAATGTTTCACTCGATGACATAACTTTGTTTTCATTACTGTTTGCAATTCCTTGAAGTTGTGCTATTTTGCCAAGTAGACAGACGACAGGTGAACAAGTATTCATGAGAGCAATAAATATTCCATCAAAGGGACTCCCAGGATCTCTTGCCGCGTTTACTGCTTTTTTCTGCGGAAAACTTTCCACGATATCGTGGTGTGAAAAATGTACGAGGATTAATACGTTCCGAGTGGCCTTCGGAAAGTAATAAATATTAATTCGACAGCAGTTTTCAGGAGTGACAAGGTAGAAAAATCGAAATTGTAAAATGATTAATCAAGTAGAGGAAAAAGAAGTGCAATCTCTAATATGTATTTCGAAGAGAAGTAATAAAATGAAGAATAAAATTCTAGGGAATGTGGAAGCTGTACGAGAAAAATATAACGAATCCTGTATATCTGCAAAATGAGGATTAGTAATTATAATGGTCAGAGGATCACTTTTCAAACACGAAGAAAATAAGAAATAAAAAATTTCTCTACCTTTTCAAATATATCCCTCGATAACTGTCACAATTTCAACACAAGCCACCAAAAATCACTCAAAATTTCCAAAAAGATTAGTAATTATAATGGTCAGAGGATAATGTATAAAAAACAAGAAGAAAATAAAAATAAAAAATTTCTCTAACTTTCTAAATATATCCCTTGATAACTGTCACAATTTCAGCACAACCCACCAAAAGGATTAGTAATTATAATGGTCAGACGATAATTTTTCAAAAACACGAAGAAAATAGGAATTAAAAAATTTCTCTAACTTTCCAAATATATCCCTCGATAACTGTCATAGTTTCAGCACAACCCACCAAAAAGATTAGTAATTATAATGGTCAGAAGATAATTTTTCAAAAACACGAAGAAAATAAGAATTAAAAAATTTCTCTAACTTTCCAAACATATCCCTCGATAACTGTCACAGTTTCAGCATAACCCACCAAAAAGATTAGCAATTATAATGGTCAGAAGATAATTTTTGAAAAACACGAAGAAAATAAGAATTAAAAAATTTCTCTAACTTTCCAAACATATCCCTCGATAACTGTCACAGTTTCAGCATAACCCACCAAAAAGATTAGCAATTATAATAAATTATAATGGTCAGAAGATAATTTTTCAAAAACACGAAGAAAATAAGAATTAAAAAATTTCTCTAACTTTCCAAACATATCCCTCGATAACTGTCACAGTTTCAGCACAACCCACCCAAAAGATTAGCAATTATAATGGTCAGAAGATAATTTTTCAAAAACACGAAGAAAATAAGAATTAAAAAATTTCTCTAACTTTCCAAACATATCCCTCGATAACTGTCACAGTTTCAGCACAACCCACCCAAAAGATTAGCAATTATAATGGTCAGAAGATAATTTTTCAAAAACACGAAGAAAATAAGAATTAAAAAATTTCTCTAACTTTCCAAACATATCCCTCGATAACTGTCACAGTTTCAGCACAACCCACCCAAAAGATTAGCAATTATAATGGTCAGAAGATAATTTTTCAAAAACACGAAGAAAATAAGAATTAAAAAATTTCTCTAACTTTCCAAACATATCCCTCGATAACTGTCACAATTTCAGCACAACCCACCAAGAATCAATGTCCCTCAGAATTACCGAAAAAATTCAACAATCACTCCCTACTTAAACAACTAAAATAATTGACATACTTTTAAAAAATATTACAACCCCAAGAAAAGCTCCCAAAGAAAGCTTTCCACAAAGAAGCCCATCAAATCGTCAAAGAGAACAGTAACAAGCCCCCAACTAACAAACCTAACTCTTCCAATTCAAGAAAACCTTAAAAAAAAAAGAAAAGAGGACACGTGATTCCCGCCGAAAAGTTGATTGACCCGAAGTTCAGCAACCGGTATCCGAACAAAGCACCAGAAATCCCTAAGGCGGAGTCAAGAAATTCCAAATTAGCTAAGCTTCTTAGAAGCAATCGAGGTTAAGCGTCGCGGAGCGTCTGTTAGCCAGCTCGAATCGATAAGTATTCATCCGTAAAAATAGCGAGACGTTTGAAAAGGTGGGAAAAAGGGCGGACCTGTTCGTCGGGGAAGTCGGTTCGACAGAAGGCCATCGCGAGAAATTTTCGTGCGACACGAGAGGGACGTTCTCCCTTCTCCCGCCCTTTGAGCGATCAATTATTAAGCGAGCGTTTACAATACACCTGTGTGTACACGCTCACCTGCTGCCAGGTTGATGACTGGCGTATAACAGGTCGATACGAAGCCGTAACTGCATTGCAGACACACCGGCCAACCTATTCGACAAGTCGGCCGAAAGCTCTCTGCTGATTACGGCCTACCGTAATTCCACCTTCGCCAATTTCCTCCGCATGTTTCCTCGAAGGTGGCCACTAGCTCCCGGGAATTCATCCACGTGGTTGATTTTTGGGGAGAAAAAGGTCACTCGGAGGTCTGATTCGACGTTCGTGAGGGAAACAGGATGGATCTGGAGGTTAGGTAAGATTTCGGAGCTGTCGGAGTTACGTAGAGTTTATGAGGACATTTATGGACCTCGAGAAGGGAAATATCGAAGGCTGCTGAAGGTTCTCGTGTTAATGTTAGAGTTAGCGGTACTATGGGAGCAAAATTGGGACAACGGAAGCCTTGCAAGCTCTGACAGATCAATTTGAAGACATTGCAAAGTCACGTGAAGTCTATAAGGACACGTGTGAACCTTAGAAAGAAGAGTATTGGAGATCGTTGAAGTCTTTGGCTTCTGGCTCTGTGGGAACAATATTGGGACTCTACAAGTTTCCAAGAGTAGTCAGATCAGCTTCGAAGCCTGTCAGAGTCTTACGGAGCACAAGGGGACACGTGTGAATCTTAAAGAGGAAAGTGTTGAAGACCGTTGAAGTCTTTGATACCAAAACTGAGGCTTCCGGCTCTGTGGGAACAATTTTGGGACTCTACAAGAGCAGTCAGATCAGCTTTGAGGCCTGTCAGAGTCTTACGGACACGCGTGAACCTAATGGCTAAATTCAAGTAGCTAATAGTTCTATGGAAGCAAGATTGAGAGCAACGAAGCTTCCACGAATAAGCCTGAGCGATTACAGAAACTACCGAAGCTATCAAACTCGCTAGAACCATTGACATCATGAAGATTCCAAGATCAATTGAACCACCGGGACTCGTAACTGCCTCTTTTCAACGTTGTACACCTGCTGCAGCCTGAAGCCACTGAAACTGCTATCTGTAGTCCCGTTAGAACTTCTAGAGGCAATGTAGTTCCTGAACTTATTGAATCTCTTGAAGGGAAACTGCAAACACCTGGGCAGTCGTGAAGAGTGGCTATCCGTGTATCGGAATACAAAGCATGTCGTCTCAAGTAGATTAATCGAGGGATTAAGAATTTTTTGAGACACTGAATCCTTAAAAAAAAAAATAAAATAAAATAAAAGTAGAAAATCTGAATAATCACCATGTTTACCTATCACATCTTTAATACCACAGAACACACTTACAGGGCTGGAATAAGCTTCAGAAACTATTGTAATCCACAGACTCCATTGATCCCTCCAGAAACACAAATCAAAACAACCTACGTACCCATCAAAGCTGCTCGCCAAACCACCAAGCATATAAAACCTATCGGTGCAATTAATCGACTCAATTAAGGATTCAATCACCCCTGTCAAATATCGGATCTTCCCCCAAGCCTGGTATCTTCCGAATCGTGGCCAAGAAAAAGCCTCAGGACACCAAGCTAATCACCAGATAACCCTAAATCAATAATCTACGACACCTGTTGAAGACTTATCGCCAAAATATAGTCAAGAGTTACGCAAACTCGTTTTATCTTCTTCCGAATACGCGGTGGAGACCTGACGGTGGTACAAATAGTTGGAATTAATTCGCCAAATGGCCAGAATGAATTCTGCCAGCTGTTATCGACGTTGCTATCACGGTTCCAAGCGTTCACAGTGACACATCCGGCGACGAATCACGCAGACAGAGGCTCCGGTTGATGATTTATCGATATGTCCATGGGTAAATTAATCAACGCTCATTCTGTGCCGTCCAATCACTCCTCGTTATTACAACGACCGCTAATTAAACTCTGGGCACTAAATTTCGAAGTCATTAGAGTGGATAGTGGTAGAACCGCTTCGTAAACCAGACTCCATCAAACAGTGCCGGGGGCAAATAACGTCAAAACGCGTTAAGGACGAACGAAACGCTGAATGAACATTGATTGATTCGAATTAGGGGATCGCGGAACTGGAGAACTTGGATCAGCAGGTGTCTCCTTCGTTCCTGGAATTGCTTCGCTGTTTCAAAGCTGTCTAACCCTTTCTCAGGACTCAGGATCGAACTGTAGTGAGATGAGTGAGGAACGCCGTTGCGCTGTTTTTACCTCAATTTATTAAGATCTAAGTGCGATGGTCGGCGTACAATTCGCCCGGAAAATACAATCGTTTTATTCGTTAATTGTCCCTGCGGCAGCGGTTCGGCGGGTACGTCGCGATGATCGGTAGAGGAACAAACTGTCCGGAGGTGTAGGCGTACTGGGTTTTCATATTGTTAGGACAGGGAGACAGGAGTAGAGATAGATAAAGGTAGAAGTAGAGAAAGTGGTGGAAACGGAAAGTCCTCGTGCAAACCTGGATGCCACATGTGCGCTTCTTAGGCTACTCGAGGACGAAGGTAAGTCTTAACCCGGGGAGAGACAAAAGAACGAAATCTAAAATCTGAAGGAGTTGGAAAAAAGAAAGTTCGCGTGGAAGAATAGAACAAAGTTCGGTAAGGGCTTGTTGGCAGTGACGTACCCGCCACAATAGTAACAGCCACGATGTGTGTTGCGTCCAAGATACCGCAGTTCTATTCGAATTTTGCGGGGTCGCGAATCCAGATTACGCTCGATCGCGGCGGTCACTCGAGGCGCTGATTGTCGGATCGTTTGCCGATAATCTCTTTGAATTATATTTTGACGTGACATGTTTCGCGTTACTATTTAATACAAGAAGTCTCCTGTGCTATGGCGTGTTAGTGTGTATATAGGCAATAGGTGAGTTCCCATTGGTCGTTGTCTTGTGGAGGTGACAAGTGTGGCGTGTTGTGCTATTGGTCGACCGAAGATGTGATTTTGATTCTTTTACAACAAATTCGATCCCCAGTAACGGAGTGCTCATGGCCCCAAGTGTTTTGGGTCTAGTGAAGAGTGTATTGTTCGACTATGGCGCCGGTACGTCGACGAGTCTGGCGGACAAATGTGACTAACTTCTTTACTGTGATAATCCGCCAAACCGAGGCTTCGTTGCGCCCTAATAAGGTCGCAACATGTACCAAGGTCGTAGGATGGTCGGCACAAATGAATCGACGAAATTTAAAATTGACATTTTCGCTGGAATATATTGTAATACAATCTACTGGTGACTCGATACGCAGGGTCGATAGGGATGAAACTTCCATTAGGAAGAAATATTTTTTGGTAATTCAAACTGCCAGGTGGTGCTAATGGAGCAATGACGTATGGAAATTGATTCATCTTCTCTCTCTGTATATAGAGTACCCCTTCTAACTTGTACATTGAAGTATCTCACTTGTTTTTCGACACTGAATTTCGCCGACTGTATTTACTCACCGACACGTTTAGATCAACGACAATGTTTTCAGTTTATGTCCACATCGTCGACTTTTATCTTACGGTTCACGATATCCTTTGCATTGTTATTGTCTTCACACAAGGAAATGAATATGAAGATAATGATATATCGTCGGCGATAACGTGTAGTGTAATTGTATACAGGGTGGGCCACGAAGCGTGATCAGCTTAGATTATTCTGCTGTTAGCGGTTCGATCGGAAGTTTTTTTTTAGCTAAAATAACATGGTTCAAGGAGAGCTTTAACCCCTTAATCTATGATTTCTTTCCTGACTATGCATCTAAGCGTCAGCCATTTTCTGTTTCCGTACTGTATCAGGTTTCAGGAGTCGTACGTTTAGCAATTCTCAGTCTTAAAATGATCTAAACGGTGAGTAAATGCATATGTTCAGCGAAATTCGGTGTCAAAGAAATCGAGTCACTGAAATGATTGTCGGTGAAGTAAAAGTAACCCCCGAAAACAAGCAAGATATTTCAATATACAAATTAAGCGGGGCACTCTGTACACATAGAGAGAGAAGATGAATCAATTTCAGTTGGCAGTTTGTACTACAAAAAAATAAAAAAAATATTTCTTTCTAATAGAAATTTCACCCCTATCGACCCTGTGCGTACCCAGTCGCCAACAAATTACGCGTATACGAAACGAAACGTGTTACTTGTTGAAAAAAAGGAAATTAGAAGCACTCGTTCGAGAGGTCTTCTAAATAATTAACAGAGTGTACGATCGGCGGTGACACTCCACTTACCCCGAGAACACCACTTCCGCGACAACTAATCAATTCCCCTCCCACCACCCGGTAGATTCGCATCTCAGGCAACAATTTAAACGCAATTAGAACGCGTCCCACGGGCCGCGGAAGAGTCGCAGAGTGTACACGTCGATCTGCCTTAACGCGTTTCTCGTCTGACTGATGCGTTGTATCGATTTCGCCGCGTTAATTGCACCTGTCCAACCGATGACACATTAAACTCGACAGCAAAACTGCTCGCCATTTAAACTCGAGAATTAATTGGCACCTCTGCTGCTCTGTCCGTCCAATTCATTTCGCTATACCGCGTCCATTTCTCCCATACTTTTCATTTCATTCACTTATCCGTTCCCTCTTTTCTTTTTCTTCTTTTCTTTTTTGTCGAGCGAGGGAGAAAAACAGGTGGTGCAGTTTCGTTCGGTTTCTCTTCTTTTTTCTTTTGTTTTTGTTTCTTTTCGATGGGGAAAAAGAGCGGCCGGGATGATTGTGGACGTTGATTATTGGATTACCAGAGATCGGGATTCATCGGTCAGACTATTGGACAGATCCACTTAATGAGCTTCTCTCCGTGGATTTTTATCAGATTTTATTAGTTCCGAGCTTTGGTCTCGTAAATGAATTGTGATGGGTAGACAGATACAGCGATTCGATGCAATAATTTCCAGAGTGAAGGAACAGCGGTTTTCTGTTTCTTTTCTGACAGAAGTCGTAATAGATGTCTTTAAATAAAAATTGATCGATACTGGCTTAAAAATCACATAATCGAGCCGTTTATTTTGACAGTGGTGCAAATCCATTTGCGGTCTCAAAGTCCCTACACCTCGAAAGTTTCAATATTTGTCACCACGAAATGTTAGATTTATAAGCCAGATAAATATAACAAAAATGAAATCTAAAGCCTTCCTAAGAAGTATATGTTTCTTTTGTATGCGTTCCAAGAAATCCGTTTAGCCTTATCACCTCTGTTTAGTAAAGATCTAAATGCTTATGATACGTGAGAAAAGGCCCTTTGCTCCCAAGCGGGGTCGCAGGCAATTTTCGGGCGTTGCGTTGGAACGTTCTCAATCCGTATACAGTGCTCTTGCTAGCAAGTAGAAAAGCGAACCTTCCTTGTGTATAAGAAAGATTACAGCTTGAGATAAGAAATAATTAATTATTCAATAATCCATAAAACCCATAATCCAATACAGAAAACATAAAGTGAGACTACTAGTGATCGTTAAGATTTTTGAGTCCATTAAAACGCGAACCCTTAAATATCTCAATATTTAGGAAAATGGAATTACACCACTGTCAAAATAAACGGCTCAATTGGTCAAATGCCAATTTAAAATTATTTCTTAGTTAGTACTCACTTTGCACAACTATGAAAGAAAAACGTTAATTTTTTAAAACTTTCTTTTTCTGAGTAAGTGTAGGAAACATTTGATCAATAGTGAAGAAACTGTAAGTGAAAAAACTTATCAACGATTTTTATTCCTTTTCGTTCTGGCAAACCGACAGAATTTTCACGCTCTTTGCAACGATCAACTGATCTCTGTTGGTGCAGGCTCGTTTCCTTTTTTCCAAGGAGGGTAAAGTGGTTTCAGATTAGGTTGTTCATCGGTCAATTTGTCAGACAGGTTCTCTTAATGTATTTTCATCCATCATATTATGTTTCCTGAGTGATGCCGGTGAATTATATTTGGTAATCAATTAGGAATTAATGGTCAGATCGTACTTGTTCATCTCTGGCATCTGATCTTCGTAGATAGAGATTTGATCCGCTTGATCTTTGCTAGTCACGTTGGATCTGCCTGGCTGCAACATCGAAGCTCTGTTAAGCAGACACCGCTAGTCAATTTGTGCTGGCTGATCGCGAATCTGTTTGGACCTGTTGGTCTTTACTGGCCAATCTGTCAGATGAACTGGACTGATCTGGCTGGTAATAGTCAAATTGGTTCGATCTAATTCCAACCTAGCTTCTTGCATCTGCTTATCCGTAAGCTTCGATTAACGTGCATTACTGGCTAAAAGTTTCGGAATGTATGTCAATTTGAACGAATATTCATTTCTGTTACCGATTGATTTCGCAGAGATCAATAACAATTTATTTAATTTTACAGGATTTAAGTAATAAAGATTTACAAGATTTAAGTAATTCATTCAAATTTTTCTGTAAAAATGCTTCTGCAGCTTGCAACGCACAGTGGTTCCACGCTTTTGTATGTCCGCTTGAAAATTAAACAAACCGACGGGAATATTTATTTTAAAAATGTGCTCAACAATCAGCCAACTTTCAGCGACTAAAAAGTTTCGAGTACTTAGAAAATAAAGCTTGTTAAAGTCCAGAAATTTTTTACCAAGGATTTTTACCACAAATTATTTCCAAAGTAGCAACATAACCTAAAAGTAAATCTTAATTCAACTCTTCGAAGCAATCGTCGAAAGAAATCACACCAACAGAGGGTAAACAAGGAAACTACCTTTTACTTAATATCGTATTAAAATTATAAATATTATCGTTTATTGGGAAATTTCATTCGCTACAGCCTCTAAGAGTTAACAATTAAGCCACGATAAATGCACTCGTAAGATTTTAATTCGGTTACCATCGCGGAACTCCGGGAAATATTGCAAAATGCAAAGTCTGATGTCTGGCCATGCGCCGACCAATACTACTGGCTCTTTTGGAGAGTGCACGTGCCCACGAAAGGGATCACTCGCGACAACCGGAGAAACTATCGTCCTATTCGGTCGTACGAGCCTATTTCACCCTCTGGACAGCACTTTCGCGGCGTGTGTCGCAGGGGTGAACATACGGTAAAGTGGTTTCGTGCTTCTTCAACGGAGCACGGGGTAAAAAGCTCGCGTAATGACACGTTACGCCTGTCTGCAGTCATTATCGGACATGCAGCCCGGATTTTATTGCGACAGAGGCTCGGAGAGGGACCCTTTGATACGCTACTGAGATATTTAACGCGAACTCCACGCGTAGGTGTCGCAAATGGACGAGACATTTGAAATTGAACCTCTATGAAGAGATTTTCCTTTTGCTTTCTTTCCTCGTTCTGTACATTTTCTGGTGATTAACGAAGAAAAGAATTAATATGCTCGCTATTTCGTTATATTCGCGTCGTCGTGACATTTCTACAGAAGTACGAATGTATTAAGAATTTTTCGGAAACTTTCTGGAACATTCTCCGAGAGATTTATATTGTAACAGATTTTTGGTAAATTTTTTTCTAGGAAACTACTCTATTTCCTTCTCGCTTATTTTCATTGGTTATCCCGACGATTGGTGATAGAAGCGATAGAAAATTGAACAATAACGTTCAATATCACGTTCCACGCCCTCATTTTAACGAACATTATGGAAAGTTTATGTTTTAATCAATTCTTTAGAGAATACTTGATTTTCGATAAATTTTTGTAGCAAATTCCTTTATTTTCTTCTGACTTATTTTTTTCTTACTTTTCTCGCGATTAATTGGACATTAGCATTCGATACCACATTGCCTGCATAATACATTCGTTGAAAACTTTAATGGAACGGTAGATCCTTTGGAAAATCAACTTCTAACATATCCTTCAGAAATGTATTCTTTGACAAATTTAACAAATTCAAGAAAATTCTCTGCAACCATATTTTTCTTCCATTTTTTTCTCTCAAGCAAATAATTACCAACTCCCTTGAGAATCGTCGTGGAACTTTCTTCATTTACATTCCACATGAAACGTGACCCTTCGCCGATCTCGTAGCATTTTAATTTCAAAGAAAATTCACCCTGATCTCGAAGTACTCGCTGTTTCGTTTCGTACAAATGTTAACTGTTTCCCTGAACGGAATACACGGAGGGGGAGGGGGAGGGGGAGAAGAGTAAATAAAATAAAACGGGGGCATCTAGGAAAATGAAACGGTGCATTACAATTTCAGGTAATTTCTGAGGACATTTCATTTTGCAAACGGCGCGTGAAATTGAGATGAGCGGGCTTATAACTTCACTTATCCTTCCATTATCATAATAACCAGGTACGTGTCCAGGGAGCCCTCCTGCGTGCACGAAAGTGATGTTAAATCGAAAAAATGATCCTTTCCCCTTGACAAACGAGTTTCCTCGTTAAATTTTCAATATTTCCATGGTGAACATGGAGGGACGAACAGCACTGCCAGGTCGTATGGTGATTCTTGGCGAGAAAGTGAATCGAACGTGTGGAATGAAGTTTTCTCGCAGAAGCCTCCATTTTGGAGAAAATTGATTTTGAAAATTCGTGGAGAAACACGACACACGTTAATGAAAGGTTTACGATAGTTCAACCGTAATAATTATAACAATAGCGTGAAACAATAATATCAAAAATATGAAAAATAACATTTTACAATGAGAATAAATATGTCTGCTCCAAAGAATATTCAAACTCCATTTGCTCGAAAATCGAGACTCGTATAAAAAAAACTTTGTTTCACATATTCGGTTTAGTTTTATTGAGAGAATACACCCTAATAATTATAATAATAGTGTGACGGCCAGCTGTAGTGCAGAAGCAAGCATTTGCCGCGCGGACGATAAACACGGTTTATGACGTGCGCGCTAGCAAAGCTATTTTTGAGGAAACCATTTTAGTCTGTTTAATGTTTAGTAAATCTAGCAATGTACGTTTTCGTAGAAACTTTCACCAACGGTCGCAATAGCAATTTGCCATGTCATAAACCAAGGGTTGCCGAAAGGTCCGCGTACGGGCCCAGAGGCCCAGGCTAAATGTGCTACAGCGGACAATACGCCCCCACCATAATTCGCCGCGGTCCTGGAAAAAGAGCGCTAAGGGCGCAAAGAACTAGCGGCGGGTTAAAGACAAAATTCCTGATTGGTGTCGGCCAATACGTTAGGAGTAACCAATCAGGAAAACGAACATGGTTAGAAAGAAACTCGCGAGGTGACTGGAAAGCAATCAGTCGGCAGTCAAGTGTGAACCTCGCGAGCCACCTATTGAATAAAGATTTTTAAAAGAACTTACTGTGTGGGTACTAAGCAATCCAGATACACGCACAGTCCCCAAACCATTAAAAACTCTTACAATAGTATACAAAAATAATATCAAAAATATGAAAAATAACATTTTACAATGAGAATAAATATGTCTGCTCCACAGAATATTCAAACTCCATTTGAACCTCGCGAGCCACCTATTGAATAAAGATTTTTAAAAGAACTTACTGTGTGGGTACTAAGCAACCCAGATACACGCACAGTCCCCAAACCATTAAAAACTCTTACAATAATATACAAAAATAATATCAAAAATATGAAAAATAACATTTTACAATGAGAATAAATGTGTCTGCTCCAAAGAATATTCAAACTCCATTTTCTCGAAAATCGAGACTCGTATAAAAAAACTTTGTTTCACATATTCGATATAGTTTTATTGAAAGAATACACCCTATGTACGTGTAAATTCATCTATGCAAATTGTTGTTAAAAATTTGGTCACATCTGGTGAATCACTAAAACTGTATCTATATCTAATCCGGAATTGAATTCCTCTTTAATTAAATTTTACTGATATTATTTCAAGAGAAATGTTGAAATGAATTTGTCTACGGTTAAATGGATCTGATTATCGGTAAAAAATTTTACGTGTGAAGGATTTTAAGAAGAAAGTAAATATCGTAAGAGTGGTGAAATTCTTACACGGCTCTCGAGCTTCGTAAAGTGAACACTAAACACAGGAGAATGTTACCTCGGTGTGGCTTACGTCGAGAAAGTGTCTGGCAAACTATCTATGATAGCAAAACGTGGTCTCGAACCCGATAAATCTTGCGGAAAATTCATCCCTCTTAAAAAGCAATAAAACCACTGTAAATTTTTTGGATTTACTGCATATGGGACAGTCGAAGATTTAATTTTCGAATAAATCTCAATTCCCGTAGAAATTCCCTCTCGGGCAGATAAACGAAATGATTGTGAAACCGACAAAAATAGATTTGAAATTAATCAATTGATGGAAAAACGGAAAACTTGGTACAAAGAAAAAGAGAAAAATTCTGAAGGAGAGAAATATGTTGAAAAGAAACAGAAAAAAGGACATTTCTTGTATATTTAGGTATAGCTCTCGTGCTCTCCTATCACAATATTATGTAATACGCGTGAAGTGAATTATAACAATTATTGTGGGAAGGCGTCCGATGAACCTCCTGTACTCTACTCTTTGGAAGGCGACCGGCGGATAGTCCAGACGTTCTCTCCATTCCAGGAGCGACCCAGGTATAGCTCTCGTGCTCTCCTATCACAATATTATGTAATACGCGTGAAGTGAATTATAACAATTATTGCGGGAAGGCGTCCGATGAGCCTCCTGTACTCTACTCTTTGGAAGGCGACCGGCGGATATTCCAGCCGTTCTCTCCATACCAACAGAAGTACTAAGTAATCCTCTCCGAGCTTCCTCAGGCGTCCGGGTAACTTCCCGGTACTCTCCTCTCTCAGAGGCGACCGGCGGATAGTCCAGCCGTTCTCTCCATGCCACCAGAAGTACTAAGCAATCCTCTCCGAGCTTCCTCAGGCGTCCGGGTAACTTCCCGGTACTCTCCTCTCTCAGAGGCGACCGGCGGATAGTCCAGCGGTTCTCTCCTCCAGAGAGTGACCCAGGTGTCAGTCCTCGTACTCCCCTGTGCTGTAAGGGCGTCCGAAAGCTAGGCTTCGTACTCTCCCACTCTGAAGGGTGACCGATAGTAATACCTCGTTCTCTCCCAGCAGAGAACAGCAAGACTGCCTGGCCGCGTCCGCGGCCGTGGTATTTATAGTTGAGCGCTGCTAATGAAGCGCGGCTAATCAACAAGACGCGTCGCTAAGTGGCTTCCCGCGTAAAACCGCGAGTCTACCGCAGGTCGCAAGCTAGTTTGTTCTGGAAGCTTCTATCGCTTCGCGATTATTTGATTGACGACAAGGATAGAGAATCGTCCCTCTCGCGGAATGGAAATTTTTGTCGCCGTCTTCGTTGATGGTTGTTACAACGTGAAAATTATTGACGAACTATAATATACAAGAAATTTCCTTTTTCCTGTTTCTTTTCAACATATTTCTCTCCTTCAGAATTTTTCCGAATTTTCTGAAAGAAAATTATTGACGAAGTATAATACACCAGAAATGAAGCAAAATAGCGTAGAAATAGTTCACAAAAATAAAACGATTTTCAAAAGAGTTGTTACTAAAACGGTCTATAAAAGTGTTTTATCACTCATATGGTTAATTGAAAAAAATAATTCTGTATCGAAAACTCTGCAGATTATTGGTCCATAGGAAAACATTTTCCTCGATTGGCAGATTATTGCTTCAGCTAGATGTAGTTCTACTAAAAGAGTGGCTTGAAGAATTTATCGCCTTTCGCGAAATAAATTTTCGAGAGGACGCTTGGAATATCGACGATTCAACAGGAGCACGTTGCGTATCGAATTTTTCGCATAAACTCGCCGAACAGTACGCTGAAACACGAAAGTCGAACATCTCTGGCCTGCCTCTTCTTTTTTGTCCTTCCACTCATCCACCTTCGATTTACGATTATTATTCG
This sequence comes from Habropoda laboriosa, assembly GCF_001263275.1. Taxonomy (NCBI): domain Eukaryota; kingdom Metazoa; phylum Arthropoda; class Insecta; order Hymenoptera; family Apidae; genus Habropoda; species Habropoda laboriosa. Next base: position 4,264,734 of record NW_017100191.1, on the reverse strand, counting down.
CTTCACATACCACCGATATTAATTAATCGAAAAATAATTCCAGCTAAATGTTCTCCTCTCTCGATGGAAATATCACGTGCAGGTAAATATGTATATTCGAAAGAGAGATTAAATGTGCAGAAACATTTTCAAGCGATATACTCTTCACGATAGAAAACAAAATTGTCGAAACAATTCAGGATCTATCGAAAATTTTTCAAAGAAATTAATGATAAATCGCGAAAAAAGGAACTTGACATTTCTCGATAGAGTTTTGACAAAAGAAAATAAAAAATTGCCAAGGGAATAATTTCGCGTAATTTCAGAAAATTATTTTTAACATTTTAAACGAAGAAACCAGTAAATGGGAAAATTCTCTTAAAAATTGTTTGAAACGGAATAGGAAATTTTTTGGGAGATACCGTTGTGCTGTTTCCATTACTCAAAAATTTTTCTCAAATTTGGTTTCACTCGTGGCTTGAGGACTTTTGCAAAGTTGGATACTTATACCTGTTTCCCATTGATCACCGGTGATCACCCAAAGAAGTTCTTTCATTTCGAAATCCTCGAAAGGCGAACTTCTTGGTCGCTTATCCAAATATCGACGAAGTAGGTCGCGAGCCAATCTAAGGACGTGCAAACAGGATTGGCTGTACTTGGTAGGATAAAAGGCAAATTAAATTACCACATATCGGTTTTGCAAAACGCAACTGGGCAAACAAACGAGGTCTCGTTTAAACGTGGATTTCCCCACTCCCTCTTTAACGAATCTATTTCGATTATTTCTGCGTTGGAAGAATTTCATGCATTTCGTTTTTTTTTTTTTTTCGTTTTTAGGATTCCCCTCGATGTGTACTTTTGGAGAACGAAATGCAAATTTTATGTGGGACTTCTGAAATTGCATGGCATAATGCTCAGGCCACTGTTTCAGCTGAAATCTGATCTGCTTGTAGTGGAATTTTTTTAATATTCTGGAGAAATAAGGTTTTTTCATATTCAAACTAACCTAACTTAAAGGTAAAGTGATCTAAGATAATTTAATGTAACTTACTTTTAAAATCGCCTCAAATAATCTAACCTAATTCGATTTTAAAGTATTCAATTATTACAATATAACCTAACCTAAATAAAATCTAAGGGAACGTAATGTAACCTAACCCAGAGATAATCTGATAAAATTTAATTCAACCCAATCTAACAGAATCTAATGTAATTTAGAACAGTATTTAATTTTTCTTGCTACTCCATTAACACTTCGTAAGCTTCGAATTCTCTTATTTCGTTATTTCAGTGTTTTCTAGCAACTGCTAAAAGAGACGAATTCTCTTCAGCGTCTTGCAATTCGTCTCAGACTAGCGGCGCATTCGTTTAAATCAACGTTAATAGAATATAATGACGAAAATGAATGGACTGTTCTCTAAAGGGAATTATGAAGCTTCGCGAGATTTACGGCGTGGCGTAAATGAAAAAACCGCACGTGACCCAAGCCAGTCAATGTTATAAAAAGAAAATAATATAAGACGCTTAACTAATCCGCCTTTAATGCGGCAAAATTTAACGGATAATCCTGCGAACGTAATGAAATTACTCGAGGGAATAATAATTATGGTAATAAAATTCAGTAGCTTTATTTCCACGAATTAAAATCGTTCGTAGCGATGAAATACTTCGTCGATGAGAGGAAAAACAAGAAAATGGAGGATGTTGTTTAAAACACAGATGAAAATGATAACCATAAAGGATGGAAATGAAAACATTGACCACGACCATTTCGCGAAATCAATTTCTCCCCTACGACCACTTTTTCCGCCTTATTTCGCCATCTTATCCCACCTAGCGCCATCTACATACAGTAAATTCGCATACATGGTCGAAAAATGAAGGAAGCAATCGAATTTCCTTGCTTAAAGGAGATGTTAAGGCCAATCTTTTCATCAGTTACGATTTAAATTCAAATGGTATCGCATTTTACACGCTCAACTGAGTGTAATCCTCGAAAAGAAACGCCATTTTTGTCCGTACGAAATGTCCTTTAAACTTTCCGAAAAGTTGTAAATACATAACCTTGTAAAACGAAGCATATTTTTATGATAGCCAATATACTTCTTTATGAGTACCAAAAATGGCATTGAAAATAATTTTGCGGAATATTTAGAACTCAGCCAATCGTAGTTTTTTATTATTGAAAGAGTGCGATCTTAAGTTGGTCAGAATGACACCCCAGAGGCGGGAAATTTGAAAGATTCCGAAGTTTATCGCGGACAGGAATGAATAAAGCTTCGTAAAAAAAATTCCTGCGCCATAAATTTCTCCTGCCTACGCTCCCGGAGAAGTTACTTTTCGCGCAGACTTTAAAGCTACCTGGTATACACCCTTTATCCTCCAAATATTACACAACTCGGGCACTGCAAATTGCAATTTTACACGGGTGAAATTTCTTCGCCGGGTAAAGTGAAAAATATTTGTCTTTTTCTTTTGCACAAATTCTACAGTCCCTTTTATTTTCTTCCTTATGAATTATGCAATCAATTGGGCAGATTTATTGTTTCGCGTGGGTAAAGGGGATTTTATTAAATCAGAATGGCTGCATGATTTGGTAGGTTAGAGTTACGCTGTCGTTTCATGAATATGCAGGCTATTCGATGAAAACGTGCATCGAATAAACTGATGAAGCACTTATCGAAATAAATTCAGCTAATTCGTGGGGTATCTTCGTGAAGAGCAAAATCGACGATGCGAAATTTCGTGTCTTTCTCGTGAGAAATACAGCAGTTTCTTAAAAGTTGCGCTTGCAGAACTGGGGGAAACATGAAAATTCGAGCTTACGAGCAATTTTCAAATGAACAGCTTCGTTGACCGTATGAATAATGATGAATCTGGTTTATATGCAACTGAGAAAATCTTGATTGGATATTTATTACTCTGGCGGATTTTCTCCATGCAGCTTCGGCTTCTCGAGGCTTGAAAATTAACTTTACCCCAATAATTTATATTAAAATGCAAAATTAATTTTACTTTATTACTTAATCTTTTCTAACAGTATTGAATTATCTTCTGAATCGTTATAATTTTAAAAAGTAATTTAACAATTTTCCAAGAAAAGGGATTCACTTTCAATCAAATATGCGGTCACCGAAAGTACAGTAGTTCTAATGGCGCGAAATTCAAACTCCATTTTCCCAAATATTCGACTTTTCAAAAAATTCGAAAAACATTGTTATCATCAAAATGGACGTTATCCCGGGTAATCGGTGAATTCACTGCATCCCCCCAAAAATTCCAAAAATTATTCTCCTCAGAATGGACGTTATCGCGAGCAGTCAGTGAGTTCGCTGTAGTCCCAGTAGCACAAGCTCAGTTGAAAATCCAGTCAAGAGAGAGAGATCACGTTCGTATCATAAACTGAGAGCACATCGCGGCGCTTAACACGCTCCTATCGAGCCGCGAATCGATATCACCTGTTGTTCGCCCTTAATATCGTCAACGTTGCCCCAATGTCTGATCTCTTGCGTTTATGGGGCAAGTTTTGACAAGGATTTGCCAATTAAGGGTACAAAGGGCGACCACCAACAGGAAGCTCGTATCGAGTCCATTAATATTGATGAGTCTCGGCGAAACGTCGAAGACTCCTCTCGCTCCTCTCTTGTTTGAATAATTGCGTCTCTTTTGTATAATTGGAGTTTCCAGTCTTCGTCAGCAAGATAATATCGAATGAACTGGAAAAAGCAACCCGCGATCGCATGTAAATCGAAGTTTTGCTTTTTATTTCACTGATGGTAGAACGTGAGGGTAGATTTTAGACTAATTGGAAATTTGAATAGGGCGTCACGATGGAGTTATGAAATAGCTTTTAGAATGATTTCGAGATTGGTTCTACAGGGCGATGCAAAAAAGGGGGGGTTCGATATTTTCAAAAAACGATTTGTGTAATACTTTGATTTTATGAAAGTGAACTATACATAAAATTGTGTTATATTTTTACGATTGTATAGAGTGTATACAGGGTGACTCAAGAAGAGTGATTACGTGCCCCAGAAGTGATCCTCATATCTTGCCAAAAATTAACTGAGATTTTCAGTAATTCTTACAAGAATTTGTTATATCATACATTTTTATACATTCAACAAATAATCTTTATACACTTCTTTTAATTTCTGAAATAATTCCTTAAGCTAACCTCCATGGATTCCAATTTTGTTGCACTTTGAAAAATAGTGTATCCACCAATGTTTCATCGATCTTCCATTCCCTGAATTTCATTTGTAAATCACCCTACACAAAAAGGAAAAAATTTATCAAAAAATTTCAATTCTAGGGGCCAAAAAATCCTTAAAAATTTAAGTCCAGTTTCGTCCATCTCTGTCACAATATTGTTACACAAACGTCTCGAAGGACATTCAATTAACTGAGATTTTCAGTAATTCTTACAAGAATTTGTTATATCATACATTTTTATACATTCAACAAATAATCTTTATACACTTCTTTTAATTTCTGAAATAATTCCTTAAGCTAACCTCCATGGATTCCAATTTTGTTTTGCACTTTGAAAAATAGTGTATCCACCAATGTTTCATCGATCTTCCATTCCCTGAATTTCATTTGTAAATCACCCTACACAACCAGGAAAAATTTATCAAAAAATTTCAATTCTAGGGGCCAAAAAATCCTTAAAAATTTAAGTTCAGTTTCGTCCATCTCTGTCACAATATTGTTACACAAACGTCTCGAAGGACATGAAGTTGAAATGTAGTTTTCGGTGAAAAAATAAATGTCTCAGCAGATAGAGTAACGCGAGCAGCGCGAATAGCTGAAGAGAATAGGAAATAATGTCGAAAATCACGAAGAAGGGATACAATGAAACAAGCGTGTCACGCAAAACGTTGAAGGATGTTCAGCCGTCAGATAAATGGAATGTCGCCTCTCTCAGACAATTTCTTGCATAATACCCACTTTTTACCCGTGCCTCCCGTTCACAGACGAGCGATCGGGTAATTTTATCGCGCGAATTCTTCCGGGAATTGAATTGAACCTCTGATGTCGCCGTTTTGTCACGAGATTTCGCCATTACACTGGAGACTCGATGGGGGAAAAAGCAAAGGGGGAACAAAGATCGTGTTCTTTTTCTTCTCTCGAACAACGGCTTTCCCCCTTTCTTTGCAAAAGTTTCGAAAAGTCTGACAGATTTTTATTGCAAATTTCGCCGGATTCAATTACCCCTTTCCGTATTATTTTTCGTACAAGTTTAATTGCCCGGGTAGTCGAATGGTAAACACGGTAAATTGGATGTTTGTAGAAACTTCGAATGATAAAGTAAGGTTAATGGAATGGCGTGGAAGTTGAGTGGAAGATAAATTTGGGCGGAAAGGGACTGTAGATAAAATTAAAGTTGCTACGATAATGGAAACGTCACGTGAGAAGACAAGATGTTCCACTCCGGTAGAATATTTCGAGAAAAAAAGTATGTAAATCTATTAAACGACGGTAGAAAGAAGTGAGAAATAAAGTAGCAACCAACAGGAACACCGAAAAAAACGAAATATTCGAAAGAAAAAGAATTATTAAAAAGCTTCAAACACAATTTCCCAAAGATAAATAGACAAGAGGATGAATTGAACACCAGCGTCGAAATCGTAAAGCAAAAACTGCTAACGAAAGACTAGAAAAAGGGAAATAAAATCGAAAAGGTGGAAAATTGCGAGTCCAATTTCCTTACTATAACCAAACACGAAAACCAATTGCAGAACACGTCGAGGAAATTGAAGAATGAAACATTCAATAACGGTAAAAATCGCGGGAAGTGAGTATCGCCTTTCGTAATTTGTAAATGGAAAAAAATGATTCACGTTGCGGTGATAATTCTTGCGAAAGAAAGAAAAAACGCGAAACAATGGAAAAATTCGCCGATTAGAGATCCCCCGGATAACGGTGGCATGGTATCGCAAAAATGTTAGAAAGCCAGATGATTATCAGCTCGATGGAGATCGATGGACAGGACGGGCGTGAGTCCCGCATGTCCGTTTAAAATATCGCGAAATAAAAACGCCCGGTTGCTCGAGTGGTGCATTTTCATCGAACGATTGGAAGGAGGGTAGTTTCATCCCCCATGACACGCGATTTCACTCGAATGCACGGCATCGTTCTGTGCGATGGCGGGGTGCCATCGCGTCGCTGACAATCGTCCGAGGAGCTAGATGTAATTGGAAGGACTGGAATAATCGGAGAAGCTCGCATTTTGATTTTTTTGTCTTCTTTCAGAGAAATTAAACGAGCAAGTCTTCACGATCGTTTCGTAATTTCATGGACGTATTGAAATTTTTTAGATAGCGTGACTGCATTCCGTCCCGCGTGAGTTCCTTGTGTACTTTTCCCGATCGAATCTCGCATCTTGGGGTAAGTCGTTGTTAATTCAGTTTGCATTTCTCACTGGCGTATTTTCAGCCGATTTTTTTGCGTTCAGGAAGGTGGGAATTTTTTAGAATTATATTTCCTTGCTCAGAAGATACTCTCTTTGTTAATTTATTATTCTTTACTTTTATTTTTTAATCTTTCAATTTTTACTAGTACCCTTTTCTATGTTTAAAAGGCTGGGAAGGTTTTAGAATTATATTTTGTATGCAAGAGGATATTTTCTTTTTTAATTTTGCTTTGAACTTTTTAATCTTTTATTTTTGGAATGTTTTTTAAATAATATCTTGTTTGTAAGAAGATGTTATTTCAATAATCTTGAAAGTTTGAAAAGAATGGGTATTTTCGAGTCACTTTTGAAACAGCAGGTGTTCATAAAAAATTGCAATTTTACTTTCCATCACTCTAAAAGGAAAGAAAGATGTGTTATTAATTTTATGGAAATCAAAAATTTTGGACAGCAACTTGAAGTAAGATTAAAAGAATGAACAAGTTAAGTTATTCTACAAGGATATTAAAAGGGAGAAGTTAAATTAATTATTTGACAGGATATTAATAGAAAAGTGTAAAATTAAATTTCATGGATAAATGAAAAATTGAAAAATCGAGCAAATTAGAAAAGATAGGCGGAGCCTTAAGTAGAATCGTATGATCGAAAGGTGAAAAGGATCGTGGGATATGGTAATCCAAGGTAATGTCAGTAATTCTGAGGAAAGGCTGTCTGACTAAGCACCCACCATATCTACTTAAACGCAGAAACTGGCTGGAGACGTATATCATCAATTCAAGCCTCATTTTTCCAATCTTCTACTCATTGGAATCACGACTGATTGCAATTTTCGAGTTAGTATTACTTGTCTGGTACTGCACATAATCCACAATAATACTAAATAGTGGTAGAAAAACGTCAAAGGTCCATTGTACTGAATGGTTGCGTTAAGTTCTTCATCTGACCTAACAATTGTATCACGCGGTAATCAAATTAGAATGCTAACAAGTGAATTACGTCGTAAAATTTAGAAGAAGAAATTGTTCATATGGACAACTTTCTGAAATTTTATTCCACGTTGGAACATGGCCAATTCAATTTTTCAATTTTTCCAACGTTGTTCCCTTACAAGTAACAGAAAAAATACTCGCAAAAAATACAGAACGACATTTAAAAAAAAAATGGCGGGGGAATAATAAAAAGGCGTTCGAATTTTCCGTCCACGATGTCAATTTATTATTTACGTTACGTTTCACGCGAAAACCGCACGGGAAACTTTCCGTTCAGACCGTGTGCGCCACGTACGGACGGGGTTCGTGGAAAAAATAATCGCTTTCAGGGCCGTAAACACGTTGCAGAACGCCCTCCGTCAAAAATCCATTAGAGCAGCTCGACTGCGGGGTGGTTTCAGGCGCGTTTCCAAGTAGAGGCGCGCACTTTGCCGCGACGCAATCCGTTATTAAAAAGTAACGAGAGCACTAAGCAACGAGCAACGCGACTCGAGAAACGGGAAAATCAGCCAGCGAGAAGTTGCGTGCATTCCGAGAGCCAGTGATTCTTTCTCTCTCCTCTCTCCCCCCTTTCTCTGTCCCTGTCTCTCCTTATCTCTGTCCTTTTGCGTCTCTTTGTCTCTCCTTCTCTCACTCTGTCCCTCTCTGTTTCTGTTTTTGTCTCTCATTGTTGTCATTAACTAAAATTGTATTTACATTCAGTTAGATTAAGTCACAACTCATAAATCATTAGGAAATTTCATTCGCAGTAGGTATATTTAAATTTGGTTTATAAATTATTTGAGAATATAAAATCTGCAGGTTGGGTTCCGCGCCGTTCCAAAAAATTTCAACAAAAAGATACTTAATTCTGCAAAGACGTTAATAGATAGCGTATTTAAGTTAGAAAAAATACACTTAATTTTGGTTACATTATCCCAGAAATTGTCCAACAGAAGACCAACATTAATATATATTTGACCAAAATTAATCCAAGAAAAATATCTCCAACGCAGCAAATTTCATGAAAATACGTCGGTGAAACAACTCGACTCCAATCCCCAACCCTATAGAACACTGTACAAACCCCCTAAACAAACTCCCCCATGGCTACTCACTTCAGGTTCGCGTGTCAACCACCTAGAACCACGTGAAAAAAAAAGAGGAAGAAATTGGACGATGGTGTGCTATATCCTCGCCACCCTCACGCCATAATCCATGGGGGGTGTAGCCGCGCATAGTGGCTCCATAAACTACGACTAACAACCTCATAGATTCACCTAGAAATCGAGAGATACTACTCGTGCACGCCACGTTGCAAAAATCGAGGAATCGATTGGGTTTCAGCTACAATTTAGCATTAAATATTCATTTCAGCCCTGGTAGCGCGATATCTACCGGGTGATCGCGCGTTTTAATCGCCGTCTACCCTCCTCTCGACTCGTTTTCCGTGGGAAAAGTAACTTAACACCGTGACATAACTGAATTTCAGACTACTCGAACTTCTGAATAAATGGTTTTCGTCGCGGTTCCGTAACTTCTAATTTGTCCTCGAC
>NW_017100191.1:4222717-4255778 GCF_001263275.1 Habropoda laboriosa | reverse complement strand
ATTGTTTTGCTTGTACCTGTTGCTCGTTTATCGAGTTTTGATCGTTCGAGATGCGGTTAAGTTAGATTTTTCTATGATCTTGAGACTCCGATTAGTTTTTCATTTAACACTTTCGTCACCACTGGGACGCAAATGATTAAAATTCATCTCTACCACTCGAACAAATATTGATCTCAACTTACAATCAGTATCCATTACAGTCGTGGTGGTCTGTTGATAAATGACGAATTTGTTAAAAGAGTAATTATAAATATGAAAATATAAAAAATTATTGGATCACGCAGGGATTAATTAAGAGGAATTGTAGACTTATTTCGTAAGAACTTGTCTGAAGACATTAAAAGACCGGGTTAGAATAAGAAGAATTAGTGAAAAAGTGAACAAGTAGAATAGGTTCGTTAATGATCAACCACGATGGGGATACTATAGTATAATATATTAAAGAAGTGTATAGGTTAATCGAGTGAGGCACACGATAAAGGGTGACAAGGGGAATATATTTTGTCCAATGAACATTTATTGTACCTCCTCTCGTTTTTTAATTATGAAGCTTCAAAGATGGGAAAGTTCGACGCCTGACGACGAGCAACCCGCCATGCACCAATTACTCTTATGAGACTGCTGTATCTATTCAAATGAAAAATTGGATATCCGGTTGATACAGAATATTCACGTTGCACAGTAATAATAATATATACTGTACAGAATGAATAAACTAACAATTCATTTATTGATATTTATACACATTCGTGATTAATTGAGGTAGCTGGAAGTTTTCACTGTTCAACAAATTATAACGCCACGAATAAAACTATAATTCGATAAAGAGATGAAGAAGCATGAATAATTACCCCCATCGTTATACCCCTTATTTTAATGAAGATTAATAGTCGCAATTAATTAGCAATGATCGATGGTAACTACTAGTAAAACATCGACTGCCCAAGCAATTCGTCCCTTACACCATTTAGCAATTATACCACAACTCGATGCACAAAATAACAGAAGGAAAAAATTTGTCAAGAAGATATTTCTTTTCAGTGAATCAAATCCAAAGAATTTTTCCAAAAATTCTCTACTTATACTTTATTATAGTATTCACATTATACGAATGTAATTTTATTAAAAATATAAAATTACGTAAAATAAATTTTAATATAAAATTATCCGATACACTATTATACTATATTTAGACTATTTATTCTTTCTCGATCCACACGTAAGAAATGCAATATACTCAGATTGCAAAAACCTTGAATTTACCTATTGATATTTGTTTTTAATTTAAAAAATTTTAGACACTTGACTGTCACTCAGCAGGATTACCAACTTACGATGGTATCGTGCTCCATTTTTATTATCTTCAATTCCATCGTATTAAATTATTAAAATCAGAGTCTGGGAACCAAAAGACCAGACAATTGTTTAATTAATTTAATTAAAATTGACTTGCTAGATTTCTTGATTGCTACACGAAAAGATGTAACATCATTTGATTCGAAGAAAGCAAACGAGACGTCTGACGTCAACGAATAAAATTTTTCAAGAAGACAAAATGGACGACGATGCCTAATAGACTAGTACGACCTCGTTACTCGATTCCAGAGTGCATCACCAGTGAGCCAGAAAGAAAGAAACGGTGGGATTTCATTCTACAAGCTCGCGAGGGCAACAATCTCTCGATAGATCGATCGCTCGGCTCAAGGTACGCGCGTTCAAAGTTCCATAGTACCTGTGTCATCAACACTGAACCCGAAGGGGACAATAAAACCACTGTTTCTTCTTTTTCAAATATTCGATCGTTAATTAATATGTCTCGACAAACGGGACACGGTGGATTTCAAAGTCTATTATCCAAGTCTGGACTCGCGTTCAAATGATGAAAGCCATTTTCGTAGACTTCAACCGGTAAAAATTCTGCCTCGACCCCCGAAAAAAAAAAATCAATGACACACGATATTCACGGTATTTTACCTCTCGTCTAACATTTTAATTAGTGCTTCATCGCTTGTGCCCGTTGAACAGCTGTCTCAATGGAGAGGAAAAATTAATTAGCACCCACGACAGCAACAAGCTGACGAACGAAGTGTGGATTAATGAAAAATTTCGAGGGAACGAACGCTCCTGATTGGCTGACGTTTACTGAAAGGCACGAGTGGTAAGAAACGTTGAGAGAGTGATTTAACTGGTACTAATAATTACTCGAGTTTCTCGCGATGCACCGCCTCGTGCTTGTTTGTTATTAATAACCAGGAAGGAGAAGAGTCAATTAAGAAAGGCATTTGTTCTGCCGCTCTATGAGCAGTCAGCCAGTCTCGTCCTCGTTAATAAACACGGCACAATAATTGCGGTTGACGCGAGCTAGGATAATTTGCGCGCAGCCGTGTAGAATAATGACATCTCTCCGGTTCTCCTTTCAGAAAAGGAAACGGCTTTCTGGTTCGTACTTGAGAACGCGGACACGACTGAAGAATTTACGAAAGAAAATGAACGAAACGAGGACGCTTAGGGGAAAATAGCTGTGTAAGAAATTTGCGAGATATAGAATACCTTCCGCTGAGAATCTGTGTTATGCTTTATTAAGAGGATTTCCAGTTTTTTTAAATATTCTTCTTTCGAGTATTTCGAAGTTTACGTCGAGAAGACCGCGTGAGAGATTTAAGAGGAAACCGGCGTAAAAGCAAGTGCGATATTTGAGGTCCTTTAATCGAAAATCCAAACACCTGACAGGACGTGCAATATTAAAAATTTCACAAATCTCATATTCCCTTTTCTTCCAAAAAATATTCCAAAGCATTAATTAAGATATTTTCAGCTTCCAGAAAAATATACAGGGTGAGCCAATAAGAACTGTTATTTATTGATTTTATTAAAGAATGCATAAATTTTTTGAAATATCAAGGTGAGCTTCAATTTTTTCTATCCGGATTTTTCTTCCACGCCGTTTTATAATTCTTCAAATTTAATTTCTTTTCCTAATTATGCGACACTATGCGTTAAAAATAGTTGTTTTATCCAATTGTTTCGGATAACCTTTCCGTAGGAAATGTTGACGTGGGCGAAACGTTTTCTGGAACGTTTTCGGTATTAAAATAGGTAAAGACAAAAGAATAAGCTGAGACCTTTAACTCAAAAATCGAACTTTTTTATTTTTGACTTCATTTTCATTAAAGTGGTAGTAACGTATTTATGAGATCTTTCTCATTAAAATGATACCAAACATGATATAATTTGGAACATATTTGCTAACTTAAAAAATGATAATCAATAATAAGTAAATAAGTAAAAATAATCCAAATTATATCGTGTTTGATCTCATTTTAATCAGAGAGATCTCATGAATACGTTACTACCAGTATAGTTGAAAAAAAAGTCAAAAATAAAAAAGTTTCACCTTTGAATTAGTACCTCATTCTTTCAGCAATATTTGGCATTGGATAATTTTATAATACTAGGCCGTGGAGGGTCACCGAGTTTCGAAGTGACGTATCTTTTATTATACGTCAATGGAATGCGGCGCGTTCCGGGGTTTCGACGCTGCGCGTTCCGGCGTTTTGGCCATTTTTCGACCTCTAGATTCATCCCTGCAAATTTCATTAAAATCCTGGGGAGTCAGGTATGTAGTATCCTTGATAAGTGCTTTGCACATCAATATTTCTCAAATTTTTTATTCCACTGAAAAGTTACAAAATAATTAAAAATAAAAAGTAACGCCGGCGCACAGTGTTTCGACCAATGGACAAAAATCAGAAATTCAAAGTGTAAAATCTACAAATTTTTTTCATTTTAAGATGTTAATAACAAACCATAGTTTGTAATATTACCTATAATTTTGACCGGCGTTCCGGCGTCGCGCGTCTCGAAAGAACGATAAAATCGTATTTTCCAAAATAAAAACTGTATTATTTTTTTTTTCTGAAATTCTGCTTCCGACACATCATAGAGACTGTCTCACAGATATATAAAACCCTTTCGTTTTATGTCTCAGATAATTCACCTATCCGGAACAATGTTCACCATCAAACGGTGCACCGCGTACACGCCTTTACGTTTTCGCTCAAAACTTTTATGTACTTACAGATATTTAGACTTTTTTTCTTTTGTTTGAAACCTCATAGAACAAGGATTAAAAATAACCAAGAAAGTTCACTCTATCTTTATTTATCACTTCACGATATGCATTTGAAAAAAGGTCTCTTTTCGGGCCATCAAAGGTAACCTACCCCCTTAAATTCAATCATATATGATACAATAGCCATTAAGATCATACAAGGTGGAGACTGAAAGAAATAGTTTAAACAATTCGTACCATTGCATTTTAGTATTTCTTATTTCAGTTATTTCAGACGGCAGTTCTTATTGACTCACACCTGTAATTTCAATACACTTCACTTTTTCTCTGTATGTATCCTCTAAGGAAACCATAAATAAAGCAATAAGAATGCTCACCAATTCTGATATCTATAAAAAGAATATTCTATTACTATAAAAATGGTGTTATTGCGTCGATACTATAAAGATACTATAAAAATGATGTTTCATGTTTTAATCTAGAGGACAGAGAATTTTATGTAACTTTTTATGTAAATAATTTATAGATCCTACCTTCTGCAATGCATGGGCGCTACAGGCCAGCTCCTCCTGGTCCTGAGAATGATGGCGGGAGGCCTAGCGTGGCCCACGACAGGCGCCGAGGTACGTCCCTGGTTTCTTTTTCCCCAGAGATGACCAACGCCGCCGCCAGGGCCGCTTCCGGTCCCCGGGATGCCCGGATGCGGGCCGCTTTCGCTGCACGCACGCCTCGAAAACATCTCACGTTTTCTGTCGTCGCACTTCATCATCCTTCTCTTGTTTTTGTTATTTCTTTTCAAGGGTGAGAAACTGACACCAGAGGAAATGAATAGCGCACTCGCGGGAATTGAGTTTTACACTTCGAAGAAAGTTCCTTTTCTCTTTCTTCTTTAACGCTCCTTTCTCGAGAAACGTGAAGGACTCTTTGGGAGCTTCTGCTCCTCCCCGTGAACAATTCTACTGACCATGCTTACACGAAGCTGTCTTTTTTTCACTTCCTCCTCTGTGACTTTTTGTTGATTCCTAAGTTTTTCAGTCTAATTTTTCTCCAGTTCGAATTTACCTTGTTACAATTGACTCCGAGAAGTTCTTCAATCTATTTTTGAGACTTTGCTTGAATTTCTGAATTTCAGAAGTTTATTGTTTTAATTTTCATCCTTGTCATTTTATCCAACTTGAGATTTTCTGTAATTCCGTCACTTTTCGGTTTCCTGCCACTCTTGCGCGTTAGGTTTCTTTCATCTTGAATCCCTCACTTATTATTCTTCGAATATTTCCAGTCCCTGAAATTTTTATTTTTCTCCAAATTTTAATTCTGTTTCACTTCCCAATTTGCAATTCCCTTTTTCTTCTTCTCTAAAATCAAAGAGAACCCAATTTTCATTTTCTTTTTAATCATTCATTTTGTCACCAGAAACTCCAAATCAACGACACGTTGAAACTTTTCCCCGAAAAAAATATTCGACAACTTTCGAAGAATCGAACCCACCGACCGACTTATCTCCTTCCAATCACAAGTCAAGCGTCGGAACCACTCAGCTGCTACGCTACTTCTTAGACACTTGGTTTTTCCCTGCTTTTACCCCAAAAATTGCTGTTTCTTCTAATTCTTCACACCGGTGAATTAATAACTTCCCTCATTCACAGTGTCTCTCTTTACTTTGGCCCCAAGCGACAAGAAATTAAGATAAACCGACTCTGCTCGTAAATCCCACGGGCGGAAATAATTCTTACGGTTGTTTCGGCATCAACACGCAACGATGATTCTCCCAGAGACTCTTCTCCTTTCTCTCTCCACAGGATAAATTCTAACTCTAGGCTGGGTCTAGGAACGTTCGTTTTCGTTCGTAAAAAAGTCTCGGAATAGCGAGAGGTAAAAAAGCGAGGTGCGTTGGTCCGCCAGAGGAGAATTCGAGTACAGTTGTGAAAAATTGTAAAGAGGAGGAAATAGTGATTTCCCTCTGGTGATCTAAGTATAATCGTCGAGGTGCTGATAATATTATAGATTTTTCGAAAATTACTACAAAATTACGACACACACTTTTCTTTTATTCAATAGACATTTGTAAACATTTCTTATCAAGAGGAAAAATATTTGACCGATCTACTTTCGACGTTAAGAGAATTTACAAATTTCCTTTTTTTTTTTCTTCACTTGTGTTTAAGTACACATCACTGACACCATTTTTTCACGTAACTGTTGACATTCTAGAATGGAGAAAGTAGTTGTTTGCCACTGGTTAGTTCGATGATAACGTACGACTTCTTGCTGGGTCACATTCCTCTTCCACTTCCGGTAGTTCCATCTGAAAGCGTGCAATATTGCGGTACTTCGTGAATTTTTTGAAAAATTGAGAACCTCTGGACCTGTTGCAGAGATGGAGGAACTCCACGCGTTATGAAATCTGTATTTTCTCAGAATAATCCACGAGTAACCTAAATAGGGACCTCGGAAAATAGCCGAAAAGAGAAAGGGTCGTCTAAAAACTGATATAAAAGAAGAGCACGAAAAGTAAACCAAAACACTGCCTTAACACTGAGTTAGCCTGATAGAGTCTGAGACCCTCGATATCCTCAGATTCACCAATGGGGTTCCAGTGGTTTAAGGTTTTGAAATAGTGGAAAGAAAAAATAAGAATTTGAAATTCTGAAAACGTAATAAAAATTAAAAATTAGAGTAATCTAAGTCTTAAAAGTGAGTTAACCTAAAGAAACAATATAAAACATAACCTAAAAAAATAAACGGTGAAACAAACTCAAAAAATAACTAAAAGACTAATCCAAAAGTGTAACCAGAAAAAGGAAGCCAACAATTGACCCAGCAGTAACCAGGAAAAAAACTATCTCGAAGGCTAACAATGAGCTGACCTAAAAAAAATCCAGAAAACAACCCTAACCTAAGAAGGAGCCCTTAATTATCAGTCCAATTGAATGCCAAGCTAATTCATTGAACTTCAGTTGGCGCAAATGGCCTGTTCGTATCATGATTGCCGACGAGACAAGGCAAAAAGAAAGTAGAAGAAGAACACCGGCAACGTTCTCGAGAGATTGCAGGGGAATAAGGAAAGTTCGGTTGCGCGTGAACAAATCGCCAAGAAAGTTGGCCGAGCTTAAAGACTGCACCGAGTGGATAGAAGCTTTTATGCAAATGCCTGTTCGATCCTCGGAGCGTGTCTGGCCAGGATCCTGCCCCCCCCCCCTTTCCCCCAAACAAAGCTGCTCGAGGGCACGTAGAAGAAAGTAGCGACCTCAGCTTCGAAAGGTCGAATCAATTTCCCTCCGCCCCGTTGTTACCTAGCCAGGAACGTAACACTTCAACAAGTGGTTGCGAATTCCTGCCATGAATTCCTTCGCCTGAACAATCAGAGTAAAATTCGAGGGACGTGTTTGTGGTGATGCTCGATTGCTCGGTGTACTCGGCAATGAATCAACTCCTAATCCGTTTTTTTGTTTTTCGGGGAAAACTGGTCTGAGTGGCATTATGTCAGCCTGCAGGGCTTTGATAGAACTATGGGTTACCTTCTCGAACACTTGAAAAGAGTAGACTGATTAGGTTAAAATTAGAAGCATTCTTTTCGGAGGAAACTGGTCTGAGAAACGTTATGGGACTTTGATGAAACCTAGAGTGCCTTGTCAGTCACTTAACAGTGGTAATCAGAGAGTAATCAAGGGGGAAACGTAGTTGGATTAGGTTAAAATTAGAAGCACTTTTTCGGGGGGGAACTGGTCTGAGAAACGTTACGGAAGCCAGGACGGCTTTGATAAAACCTAGAGTGCCTTGTCAATCACTTACCTGTGGTAATCAGAGAGTAATTAAGGGGGAAAAAGTAGTTGGATTAGGAAACAGGTGTGTGGGATATTATCAGAGCCACGATGGCTTTGTATGGCTTTGATAAGACCATAGATTACCTTGTCAAGCACCTGACAGTGATAACCAGAGATAATTAAGAGGAACAAAGTAGTTTGGTTAGGTTAGAATTAGGTTAGGTTATTAAGATGTCTGCTGTTAGGTTAGATATGCTGTCCCTGGACATTTTGCTGATATGTTCTGTAATACACCTGTTATCTGACCTGAAAGTAGCATGTCTGCGTTCAAAGTTGTCCTGTACAGTGAGATAACTGTTCAGGTGGTAGATGTTAATGTAGATGAAGTGTACACAGTGTGTGAATTATGTAGATAAATGTTCTTCGGTGAAGGGAATGTTCGAGGGGAGTGCAACTAATTAGTTTGAAGGGGAGAACACCTATGCTTAACCTAGAACTGGCAAAACAATGACTGAAGTTACCTTTACATCAGTCTGAATCTTCAACACCTAACTTACGATAAATATTACATCTTCTACTAAACTTCCAACAAGTCACTTTCTTTGTTTTCAACTGTCTTACCTCAAGGGTACGAAACTCTTGCACCACGGAAATTAATTTTGCACTCTTCAAACTAGAAAGCCCAATTTTCCTGATTTACATCATTGTGAATCCTCGATACCTAGCTTACACTAAATATTACATCTTCTACTTCGCTTCCAACCGAGTCAATCCCTCCGCAGCCAACAACCCCAACCCAGAACCAACATTGAGACATCAAATATCCCTCCTCCGTCGTGGCGAGGCCTCAGGATGAAACGGCTGGCTCAATTTGCGCGAGTCTGGCGGCACCGGGGAGGGGAATTTCTTGGCCTTGCAGGCTGTTACCGGTTGAATATGAAAAATGGAGGAAGTACGCACTGCACACGGCCGCAATGGTGGCGCAAGACGCACTGCGGAGAACGTAGCAGATGAGAAACGATGAATACGTCCTCTCCTTTTTTCTCTCTTTTCTTCTTTTTTTTATTCTTTCCCTTTTCCTTCCTCTGGCGGCGTCTCGTGAATTTAAAGTGAACGCCGCTATCGCGGCCAACACGGACCTAACCTGGTTCCAAGTGGATTTATGCGCGACTTGGGTGTGTTCCTGGCTGTAGGACGTTGGCCTGGCGAGACTCGATCGAATTCTTTTCATTGATAACGAAAGAGTTGCCCCGGGGAGCGATAAAGACAGATAGCGTTTTCCTGGGGACAGAACGATGCCTTCAGAAATTAAAATTTAGGGATTTTTGAGCGACTCGAGCGACGGCAAGTGATTCTGTAATTTAGAGGTTATGTCTGGCTTTAATTTTTCCGTTTGATGGTTAATATTTGGAATTTGGACACTTTTTTGTGAATTTGGGGATTTTGTGGTTTTGAGGTTGCCTTAAAATTGGAATATAGAATAGATAACGAAGATTGAAATTTATTTTTCGATTTAGAGGTTAGGTTTCACTCGTAGTTCGTAAATGTTTCGAAGGTATTCTTCGAAGATTTAATTTGAAAGAAAAAGACGACGTTCGTGAAACACTGTGCAAGTGATATTTACTTATTTCATTAGCAAGAGAAGATAAAGCTTAGAGTTTATAATAAATTTAATAGGAATCCCAACAGCTGTTTTACGAGCTACGGGGACAATATCCTTCATCTATCCTAGAAGTTGATCTGCTTCCCCATAAAATTCTCTCTAATAAACAAGGCGTGGCTAACGCGATTACATCGTACATCAATGTCGAGTGATCAATCAAAAATCAACACCGTAAAAGATTACTCTCATCCATCGCCGTGTATTCGAATATTGTACCACTGACAAAGGAAAGAGAGTAAAGCCTAGACCTAACTTTTCAGATTTTCAAACAGCCAACAAATACTCAGAACTGAAAATATATAGAAATTTCTAACGATAAAATGGTCAATTTTATGAAAACGAAAATACAAAATTTCGCTTGAACCTGCTTCAAACTTGAAAATCTAGGGACTTTTTGTGGTTGTATAACACTTGTTAATAAGTTAAATAGGAATATATTTTATAACAATAACTATATACACACGTAAAAAGAAATAATGATAATTTGATTGTCCCTCTCTAAATATATCTCGCAATAAATTCTCACGTACTCTCAGATATCAATAACAACGCGCTTCACCTGTTTTTACCCCCAGTTACCCTGTATGATCCGCTCGTTTACCAAATCTCGAGACCATACGATATACTCACTACATTCACGCCATCACTCACATCTTATTATTAAACCAATTCCACACTTTTATTTTAAATTCCTCCATAACGTAAACATTACCTCAAAGCCAACAACGTAGATTAATCAACAGAACCCAATCAGAATCAAGTTCAATTTCGCGAAACAACAAATCTAGTGATAAAAAGGAAGCACCCAGACAAGGAAGGTGGCCTTTTATCGCGAGGATGCACCGTAAAAAGGAAGAGATACGAAGGCCACTCTGTATAGAATCGACAGGAGGAACGAGCAAATAGCCAGAACGACGTCGAGACATCCAGTCAAAGATCTCCAAACCCATTAAACTGCATTCAATCAAGCGTTCTTCACAGCACACTTTGGCGTCCGTCTTCCGAGGCGACGCGACGCGACGCAAGACGTCGTTTCTACGTGAAAGCGTGCCCGTGCGTCGCAATTTCAACGTCGTCGATCGTTCGTAACTCTTGGGGGGAAAATAAGCGTCCGTTTCGAGAGGAGGCTGGCTAATGAAGTTCTCGAACGAGAAATCGGAGATGAAACTTTCAAGAAATTACGGTTTGTTTAAAATTCACGTGCACACGGTGGAAACGAACCTTGAAATTGAGAAATTTTATATTCCCTCCGACGGTTCCACCTGCGTGGAGAACCCGCGTTTCCCTTCCGCGTACTATGGATTACGAGTTCCATGCAATTACGTTTCGGTGTTGCGTTTGTCTCGTTCTACACGACACGCTTCCGGTTCAGTTTCGATGAATCCCGTGAATAGACGACCGGCTATACACGGTGGCACTTTAAGCTAGTTAACGGGCTTTCTTTTGTCTCTTTCCCACCACGTCGCGGACATAATTACTTATCGACCCTTCGAGCTAAACTAACTTTCCGCACGTTTCCTCCATTTCTTCAATCTTTTCTCTTATTTTCATTATGTCTATTATTATACTCTTTTCTTTTTTAAGAAAGAGCAGTATTTCTGAGACTTTTTGCACATTTGCATATAATTCTTATTCGGTTTACTTTTCGACCATTTTCTAATTATTTCTATATTTTTCTTATTTTTTTTTAATTTTCTAACCATATGCATATTTTTCCTATTACTTTGAACTTTTCACGTTTTTTAACATTTTCGAATGTTTTCGATATGTTGTGTTATTTTTTAGGTTTACTAAGATTCACAAGAGTAATAAACTTAGTATTCGCCATATTTCTTTTACCTCCTCATACTTTGCATGTTTGCTATTATTCTTATTTATTTCACTCGTTTTCCCGTACTCCTAATCTCGCCTAACATCTGTCATATTTCTTTTTTTTCTCATAACTTGCATACCACCCCTTTGTCTCATATTCTACACATTTCCTCCTATTTTTAAATATCTCCCAAATTTATACCTCTCCTTAATCTTCGTTTAAAAAATTCTGCAAGATTCATAAGAACAAAATCCCCAATCTAACCTAATCTAAACTTTTGCAATTTTTTTTCATTTTCCCTTCCATATTTTGCACACTGTCATTGCTATCCCATTTTTACATATTTCTAGCTCATTCTTTGTTTAAAAAAATGCTACAAAATCCACGAAAACAAAATCTTTAATCTAACCAAACCTAACCTAACTTCCTTCAAGTTCCTCTTATTTTTTTTCCGTTTTTTTCGAATTCCCTTCTATTTTAACACATTTTACAAATTTCCAACTTCACATTTCAACGCGTTTTGAAAATTTCCGTCCACGACTGTGCAAATCGACCTTTCAGAATAGTTTCAAGCCCAGGATTGTTTTCAAGAAAGATGAATGGACGGTTCGCGTTAACAAGGGGCGGCAGAATAAATATGACGAAAATTTGACGGCGTCGCAGCGTGGCTAATTGCATTTGCCAGCTGGTGAACCGAGAATGAGCAAATAGAACGCTGAAGGGAGCAGGGGGGCGAGGCAGAGAAAATTCTGGGCATTGTTTTAAACGAGCATATTCACGAACGTGTACGTAGGATCGCGTTCGACGGATGGCGGAACGAACAAAAAAGCGTTTGTTCAGCCGATTGTACCTGACATTCTGATCCATTCGTTTCGATGTTTGCCTCGATTCACCCAATTTTTTTCGCAAAACGATTCTGCGCCGCCCTTCTTCCACGCCATCTTCTTTGTCAACCAAAACAATTCTTCTCACAGAAATTTTACAACAATTTCTTTTTTAATTCTATAGTAGACAATCTTCTCGTAGAATTCACTTAAGATTTTAGACTAGTAAAGATGTAATACATTTTTTTTTTTTTTTTGTATAAAGGGACATCCTTAGACTACAATAAAAGAATGCTGTTCAATGTGACTTTTACATCTCCCCACTTAAATCTTCTAGTAATTAACCCTTTGCGGTCCAAATAGTTCACTTATTCTGCACTCATTTGGCTACTCTCGGACAGTACCACGTAGTTTCCCTTTTGTTTCAACGTAGACAATCTTCTCGTAGAATTCACTTAAGATTTTAGACTAGTAAAGATGAAATACATTTTTTTTTTTTTTTGTATAAAGGGACAACCTTAGACTACAATAAAAGAATGCTGTTCAATGTGACTTTTACATCCCCCCCACTTAAATCTTCTAGTAATTAACCCTTTGCGGTCCAAATAGTTCACTTATTCTGCACTCATTTGGCCACTCTCGGACAGTACCACGTAGTTTCCCTTTTGTTTCAAGATTTCAGCGTAATATTAGTTACAAAATGCTAAGTTTCAGTATAATATCGATGCATAAAAAACGGTTTATTATCATTTATAATTTATCATTATACGATATCCGAAGGCAAAACTTCTTACGTCGAGTCTGTCTCGTCAGAAGACCGCAAAGGGTTAACTGTCTGGTCGAAAGAAGCAGTAACATTTATCGAAGAGAAATTAATTCACTTTCCCAGCGCCTTCTGCTTCTTGAAACACCTTCGTGGAAACGAAGTTAGGGCAGATACCGAGGACGTTGCGAAAAAAATCATCAGACTCCTCGAGGACGAAAAAGAGAGGAGAGATTCGACGACTCTCAAACCCTTGGTCTTTACGAGACCAACGCCTGGAGCGCGGGAGAATCTTTATCGTCGAGTTTCATCGATGGTAATTCATTAGTTGGTGAATAGTTTAAGAGGAGAGATCAAGGTTGGACGATCAGTGCACGAAACGATCGAGATTCGAGACTAGAAACGCCATCTTCTTGGAACTTTTTTAATACGAGAGCTCGTCTGACCCTGAACCGACACCACTCCAGATATTTCCCCACTTTTCTACTGAAATTGCCGACGTATCGATCAAATTTGATACACCAACGTGCCCCCTTTCGTGATACTTACTAGAAAATTGAGTTGTCCCGGTGGTTTCGTTAAGATTCATTTTTTACTTCACTGCGGACTGGAGATCTTTTCTTTTTTTTTTTTTTGTGTTGATTTTAGCGCTGTTTCTATTTATTGGAAGATTGTACCCTTACGGCAAAAAGGGAGTGCAACGCGTTACTAACTACTTTTTAAGTTTTATTTTTCCGCAATTACCAAGTTATATTGGTTTTACCTGTATTTATAGTATTAGTCTAATTTGGTTTTAAGTAGTTGTCCGCTGTTATAACGACATAATCTGAGAAAATGTTAAAAATATTTGTAGTTAATAGCGTTGTACATAAAATTATTGCGATATTATGGTATAACATACTTCAAAATGTATTTCATATGAGTTTAGTATACGAAAAATACAACGAATAAAATATTAGCACTGTTTATTTCCTTAACTACCCAGCGGTCTTAAGTAGCTGGCCGCCACTGTAGCTAGATAACTTTCGTCCATTCTCTTCGGAATTTCAACTGTATCTGTGAAAGTTAGAGTTCTACTGTACTCTTCTTGATAATATTTACCATAACAATACGTGGTTTCGTTAATTTTAATCGATCAACTTTTTCACTGACTCCGAATTGACATAATCAGAGAACCTTCTCTACGTCTCTGACAAATTACACAACTTCTCGCCGATTATTTTACTACCTGAAAAACATTATCTACCAAACTATAATCTTTCATCGCGAACTGAGGATTTTTCTGAACGACATAACCTCAATTTCTCCAAATTCTCTTACATTAAATGGAAGAGAGACGCGGTGGAATTGCGATACACTTCGAAAATGAGAAAATTTGCAGTGGAAAAAAAAATTGTCGAATGAGAAAAATTCGTCGCCGCTTTTTATGAAGTGAGGCCGGACAAGCTCGGGGGTGCAATTACTCGAAGAAAGGGAAACGAGAAGGGAAACTGAGGTAATCCACGATGATGCAAACTCGTCCCTTAACGAAGTTCCTCAGTTTTGCGATATAATTATGCAAAAGAAAAGGAACTAACAACTTTCTTGATAAGACAGAGTATTCGAGATTTATACTCACGGGAAAATATTAGATTAACAGAAAAATCCCGGGGAGGAAATGGTTTTTTTAAATTAGTAGAACAAATTTGCTCGCAGGCGGCTGAAATTTCAGGCACATTTGCAACCACTTCGCGTGGCTGATGGTCCGTGACGTTGCGTCTCTGGATAAGCCAAAATTCACGAAGGATAAAATCATGGTTGTCAACGCGCGTGCACGTAGCAATATTCGATACGACGCTCCAGTTTCGCCTAACAACCGGCGGAAAATTAACGAAACGACGCCACTGAATCACGAGGACAGCTCTTCAAGTGTTCCCCGCAGTTTTCCAATTTTCCCCCTTTTTTTTTTCTACGCAGTTATGCCAACCAATTTTGTATCTCAATTACTCCGAAATTTGTAACTCCTGTTCTCGTCAATTCCACAATTTTTTTCTGCATTAATCCAATTTAATAGTAACGATTTCGAAGTTTGAAGAAAAAGAGTGCTGTTATTATTTCAATGAAATATGCGAATTATCGATTTCCTCGCTTGCAACGATTAATCGAGATGAAAATTCATTTTAAACACGTTCACAGAAATTTCATGTGAATAAACGCTTTTCGTGCAAACCCTTTATAAAATTATTTCGATATAAATAAACGTACGTAATAGTGTAATTTATTTAAAAATCATTCGCTCGAATTTTTACGATATCGGATCAAATTTCTTTTGACACGAAATTTTTACATTTCGCGTTTCTGTGAAAATCTGCCGAAAGGTGAATCAACGTGTACGTCCTACAGAAACCTACGTTCAAGTATTATCGTCAAATGGCAGACATACAGTTTTCTGTCACAGGGAATCCTCGTTGTCAACTGATCGTCGATACAGTGACGTTTATCGTGGAAAAATTCGACGAACAAACAACGAACAGGTGTCGGTGTTAACAGAATCGTAGGTCGAGAGTAATGGAATTGTCGTGTAATTAAAAGCGATGCCTTCGAATCTACGCCGCTCCTTGACTTGTCCCTTGTAAACAAGCGTTTTAAAGCTGGCTCGAGGCTTTAAAGAAGAGATACATGCTGCATATTAAAAACGTGCCGCGCCATTTTGCTTGAACGTCTGGTGAACTCTTCCTTCCGTCTGTATACATGCTTGAAACGCCGTGGGGAATGGAAAAGAAGTTTACACGGGACCGTGAAGCAACGTATTTGCCTGTGAAATTCGTCTCTAACACGAAATCGTCGATCCAGGGACCTCGGAATAATTCTGAGTACTTTATTGCTCACGAGAGACATGGCTAATTCTCTGGCATGATTTTTCAACGAAGACAAAAAGGATTTATGAACACTATCTTCTTTCACGAGATTTTCTCATTGTGAAAACTATGAATTTTAATTATCAACTTATTCGGAGTAGCGGAATTTTCAAAAGTGAAGTTAGGTTTAAGGCAACGGTTTCCAACCTGGGAGGCGCCAAAATTTTTTAAGATAAAATTAAAAAAATAAAAGGTGTGGAGGCACGGAAAAAAATTCTTTTTTCGGGAGGCGTAGTAGCATAAAGGTTGGAAACCGCCGGTTCAAGGTGCACGTTGCCATAAATTGTACAAAATAGAAGTTTTAATTAGTACACTGAAGTAATTCTCTTTTCAGAGAAAAATTTGTATTCGAACAAAGAAAATTTCAAACTCTTCTGAAAAAGTGCTATCGAGCTTACTTTGACTTAAAAATTGATGGTCATTCGTCTGAATTGAATAGCTGTAGAGTTTCCTTTCACAAATTATGCTGTTTTACAATTGGTTAAAAAATCATCGAAGGAAATTTGAAAAATCTACAGAACCAGGAGCCGTGTTTCTTCACAATGATTTAAAAAATTATCAAAGAAAAAGAAGCATAGTTCTGAAGCTCTCTCGTCTGTTCTGTTGTCGACGAATACCGGAAGAGGAACGATTTCGATCCAGCTCCTTCCGGAAAGTTACGCGGCAATTTAGAGACGGAAACGCGTCAGCAACAGGGTCCGTCTAATTAAAACGAAAGCCGGTAGATGTCGAATTCCGCCGGTCTGCTGGTCCCAAGGAATAATTAGAGGAATTCTTGGCGATGCCTAGGGTGTCTCTGCCACGTGATATTATACACAGTGAAGAGCAGGTCATTAATTCCCGTCTCGTTTCTCAACGAGCAGGGGCTCGCTTGAATAAACCGGCCTCGTTTCGTGGTGAACGGCTTGCGAGCTTTAATTAAGGTAATTATTTTCACCGTGGGTAGGGAGCGAAGTCGAAGTGGAAAAAGTGGAAAGCCGATCGAAGGTTCGAGTGAACGCGAAGAATTTATCTACTCGCTTACTACCGGGAACAGGGTGAAACTTCGACGGAGTGGATTGAATTCGTCAAGCATCGTACCGCTGGAATATTCGAAGTGGAAGTTTGCGGGTTCAACATACGAAAGTTTTCTGGGATCAATGAAATTTGTAGATTTCAACTCAGACGTTTTAAAATTGAAAGGCTAGCACAGTGCTGTGAACATTGGAGATTAAATGGTTTAACGAGTTTAAGAAATGTTCAAGAGCTGGAAAGTTGAGGAATGAGGGGTTCAATATGTAGGAAATTAGAAGATTGCAGAGGTCAAGTTGTTTTAGGTTCAAAAGGTGTCGAAGATGACATCTAGAAAGTACAAAAGCTGCATACTTCAGAGATTACTGCGTTCAAGGAATACTATACGTCGTTCAAAATAAGAGTAACCTCGCTCTCGGACCGATTCTCGTCCGTACTGCGCATAGACAGAGAGCGTAGCAGAGTGTAAGACGGAGAAAAACGTAGGCGGTTAAGTGGGGATTTGGACGTTCTAGCCCTGCCTTAGGCACGTCCCATACGCGAAGCGAGGTTACTCTCATTTTGAACAGAGTATAGGTTCAGAGATTAGAGAATTCAATGATTGCACTGTTCAAGGGATACAAGGTTACAAAATTGTAGTGTTCGAAGAATACAGTGTTCAATGTCTGCCAGGTTCAAGCAGAACAAAGTTGAAGGGCTGCAAGGTGCAAAGACTAAAATGTTCAAGAGCTGTAAAGTTCATAAACTGAAAGGTTGAAGAACTGCAGTGTTCAAAGGACACGATGTTCAAGATCCACTAGGTTCAAAATCAACAAGGTTCAAAGGCTGCAAGGTGCAAAGACTAAAATGTTCAAGAGCTGCAAAGTTCGTAAGCTAAAAGGTTGAAGAACTACAGTGTTCAAGGTCCACTAGGTTTAAAATCAACAAGGTTCAAAGGCTACAAGGTACAAATGCTGAAATGTTCAAGAGCTGTAAAGTTCGTAAGCTAAAACGTTGAAGAACTACAGTGTTCAAGGACACAATGTTCAAGGTCCACTAGGTTCAAAATCAACAAGGTTCAAAGGCTACAAGTTACAAAGGCTGAAATGTTCAAGAGCTGCAAAGTTCGTAAGCTAAAAGGTTGAAGAACTACAGTGTTCAAGGACACAATGTTCAAGGTCCACTAGGTTCAAAATCAACAAGGTTCAAAGGCTACAAGGTACAAAGGCTGAAATGTTCAAGAGCTGTAAAGTTCGTAAGCTAAAAGGTTGAAGAACTACAGTTTTCAAACAGCACGATGTTCAAGGGCTGCAAGATGCAAATCCCACAAAGTTCAACAGCTGGAACGTTCAAACTCAATGAACATCGGCTAGATAAAAATTTAACAAAGTTCAAAATTTACAAAGTTGCACAAATTTCGAAACACCTACTCAAACCTCGTAATTCCTCTCTTCAAAGTTCACAAAGTTCACTCTGTAACAACATTCGAAGAATTCAAGAACTTATCATCTTTACGAATTTAGAGTAACGAAACTAATTTTAATCGTTGGAAAAAATGTGTTGAATCGTGTGGAAACGATTTTGATCAAATACGTTATTTTTCGAAGAAATAAAATGTGTCTGAACCTTCATTCAGAGAAAAAATGACGACGTTACACGTACACCAACTAAATACACGCCATTTAAATTCCCCTAATTTTTGGATAGAGCTTACAGAAAGAGCAGAATTTAGTCACGGTGGCGCGTGGTTCGTTTAGAGAAAAGTGAAATGAGGCCAGTGACGGTCGTCCTAGCGCTGGGAATACTCAGAATCCACGTAGTTCCAAGTTGAACCGGGTACAAGGGGACAATTTGTACAATTCGCCGCGTGGAATGCCCAGCTGATGAAATCGAGATTATTCGTGAAGCGTAAGAGGCAGCCACATAGAGTGCGTCAGAGCGTGCATGCCACGCGAGATAATTGGAATTAGAGACGGACAGAGACGGATGATCTTATTGCTGGTGGATAGAGGTTCGAGCATTTAGAGGAGAGCCAGTCGATTGGTGGTACGATCCCGGTGGTTCGTGAGCGGAAATGTAAAAAGGCCGTGGGGAGTGTATGATGGGTGGAGGAATTACAGAGGTTGATTTATTAATTTCTGAGGGAAATTTAGGGTTGTTGCGAGTGGACTCTGGAATTGGATGAAGAGATTTGATGCCGATAGAGGACTAGTGATTGTTACTATGATTGCGTATAGCAATAATTGTGACATGGTGCGGAATAATTGTTCAGAAGCTACAGAAATAACAGTAAAATAGAGAAAAACATTTATATGGATTATGATAGAAGGGAAAATATTTATGCGGGAAGATTATAAAATAGAGAAAAGTTGTATGAAGAAAAATAATCCAGAAATAAGAATATAAAATTCTGACGCTCCCATTTTTTTTTAAAGAAAAGGAAAAATCACCGAGAAATTAACAGAAAAAGTAAGCAAAAGAAAATGGATGAAAAACAGTAAAAATATGTCACAGTATTTAATTAGAAGCAAGGAAGAAAAGGGAAAGTCACTGAAGAAAGTAGAGAAAACGAGGAAGACTTTGTTACAAGAGGAAGGTCAAGTTGCGAAAAGAAAAGTCAGGGAAATGGACGAGAATTCAATATGAAATTCAAATTGGAAAAGTTACAAGAAAAGCTTAGTGAATGAAGTTAATAGATTTTTAAGCTATAGTATCAAATTGGAAAAGTAAGAGAAAATTGTACGAAACGAGAAAGTTGTATCTAATCAATTACGAAGAAAATTCAGTCGGAAGTTAGAAAGAAGTACAGTTTTCCAAGATGGTCTTCCGAGTAACCTAACACACGAGTCTGCCCTACACTCTCCGCAAGAAGGAACAAAAGCTCTCTCTCATCCCAAAAATAGCAGGATTTTCCGAGGTCCAGTTCGAAGGGAGAATAAAAGTCCCTCGTAAAAGACAAAAGGGACGGGTCGATGGCAAAAATTCAACCGTGAGAACGCGCGACATATGGCAAGAACGTGTTCCAGCAGCAAATTTACAATACAAATAGTTATTTGCATACTTTGTCCACGTGCAAAAGCTGCAGAAAGTGCAACGTCTGGGGAAAGGGAAAAGCTTCCTCGAAACACGCGAGAATTTTGAAATTTTCTTCGTCTCAGCGTATCGACACTTGCTCGTTATCTTGGCGTTTACCTTTCAATGAAAGCCCTCGATGCTGCCAGGGATCGTTTCCCTGCTGGATAAGAGATAGTGAAACTCCGGACTTTTATTGATCCTTCATCTTCCTTTCGCTTTCTAGAAAACAAACAAGCTTGTTTTCCTTTTCTATCCGGGCTATAATAGCGTACATCAGTACTGGTGACTTGGGTTGATCCTTTCCGAGGTTAGGTTAAGTTTCTAAACCTTTGTCGACGTTTTAGGATTGATGTAATTTTTTTTTTTTTTCGTAACAAATCGTGAATATATTTGACAGAAATCTTACTTTTCGAATGCCTACACTGTGAATAAAAAGTTTTGAATTATTGTAGACTTCAATGGAGTTCAATAAATTGTTCTAGACCAATTTTAGAAAGTGAAGTGAATTACTGATGCCTAAAGAATTATCCAAATCGATAGAAGAATTATTAGGAAGATTTCCAATTTTTTTCTACAGCCCTGTATATTCATAAGAAGCCAAAATATTTTCAATCATTTTGTACATATTCAAACGGTCTCCCTATAAACTACAAATTTCACCACGAAAACATAGCGCAAAATTTCCGTATTCCGTGCTTGACGGGTTGCTCGTCGACGGGCGTCTAACTTTCTCTTAGATATTCCCTTGTAACTAAGAAACCACGCAAAATCCGTCATACGTTAATTAGACGGAAAATGTTCCTTACATAATCCTCTACCCTCTGCCGTACGATTTATTGAAAAATTTATTCCTACAGTCTAAAAAAAATTACTCCGAGCACAAAGAGCTGAACGTTCGTATCGACTATTGCATAACACGAATCCTGGGTGTCGGAAATCAAGGCAGTCCAGTTGAGCGAGAGAACGGGTCTGCGGTGTTCCCCGATCGATTCGGGAACAGTCGACGCGGAAGTCGATTCGGGATTGTTAATTAACATGTCGCGAGCCGTGCAATGGGGCTAGACAAATCGGCGTCAGGAACAAAGGATCGACGTGAAAGAGGACCGAGTGACTACGGGTAGTTCGGTGGGTGGGAGGTGTGACAAGGGGGGGTGAAGGTCGAAGACGTGGGAGGGTGGAAAAAAGCACGCGACCTCGTTTAACCTCGCGCACCATCGAGAAAGAAGGTCGGCTGGATATTTAGAAGCTCGAATATGCAAAGTGATTGCCGCGGATTCGAGCGGAGCGAGGCTGAGAATTATCGAGGCTTTACGCTTTTTCTTTCTCTCCTTCTTCTTTTCCCCTACCTTGCACGTGATTTACGAGAGAAACGAAAATATAGCGTTGGATTGAATTTTTCAGCTGATTTTCTTTTTTTTTTTTTTTGTTCAAGTGCCTTTCGTAGAATTCCTGCCGTCTGATTTTCGGTGCAATTTGTGGTAAGAAAGTGTGGTGTGTGGTTCTCTTTTTGTTTTCTTCCCAAGAGAGGACTTTTTGCTTCTCTAGATATGATGGGCCTTGGTTATTTCGAGCGGTGGGCGGATAAATTGAATTTTTTGATGAGATTTGGTGTTATTGTGTGATTAAGTTTCTTCGGGTCTTTTATTATGAGTAGAATTTTTTTTGATAAATTGTACGGTGATTGGATTCGATCGTTCAAAGACGGGGATACTTGATTATTATTTTGGGGAACAACAAATCGACAAATTTAATTATTGTATGCTTCACGTTTTCACGTTCTTTCATTCCACTAAATTGATAACTCGAGGCAATTGACTTGGAGATATTTCAGACATAATATTAAAAAATGTTCAATTATAGCGTTAGACCTTTCCCCACCATTGTGCCCCAAAAATCACAGGTTCTAACCTCGAGAAACTGAATCAGAAAATTCTGTAGAAAATCCGTTTTCCGCTAAATTAGCCGTGGCTCGAGGTAATCGACTTCGTGAAATTCACCGTGCACCGAAAATAATTTCACCAGCGGAGACACAGTCCGAGAGTTTTCATTCTCGTTCGGATTAACGCGATCACGAGTTGTTTAGCTCGAAAGGAGTCTGTGGATTGGAAATTGCGCGGAAAGCGTGCGACAAAAGACAGTCTCCAAACGTATCTAATTTTTCCACTCGGCTTGCGGCTGCCACAAGCTGCTACGAATGGCTAAATCCTTCGTTAGCTTGGAAGTTTCGTGGCGCATCCGACGAGAAAGTTGAATCGTCGTGGCCCAACCGCGGAATTATCAGCGAGGAGGCTCCGCTTCTGCGATGAATATTCTATTCGATCTGCGTGAATGTCGTCTGAATTCTGTTAACCTGAATACCGTGGAGCAATCGATGACACTGTTTTCAGTGGAACCAAGACGAAAGAGGATTTCTTCTCCTTTTTTCACTTTTTTTTTCTTTTTTCAATTTAATCTTGACGAGACTGGTACCCGTTGGAAAATTGCGTGAAGTATTAGAAGAAGAAGTCATACTTCTAATTCAATTCCTGAGCTGTGTTCTTTCTTGCAAAAATGTTGCAGACGATGGATGATGTTGTAGGGAGAATGTAAGATTGGTAATTCACTTTCGTTTAATTTTACAAGCATGCTTTATTGGATAATTAAATTGGTTTAGAGGGGAATTTGAACTTTCACATTGTAATTTACGATGAAACGCTGGATTTTGCAAGCGAAATATGTACGAAACCCGGTTATTATTTTGCCGTATTAGAATTTTGCTAAGAGTTAATATAGTAATATAATGTAAGTTTCAATTAATTTTAAATTGGATTTAAATTAATCTGATTTTACTACGAATTTCGTACTTGTATTTTAATTAACGGATAATTAATGGGTTTTAAGTAATTAATTACTAGATTTTCGGAAACTATTTAAACTCTCTAAAGAGCGTTAAATTTAGAAATTAATGAATACTTGGTTCTTAATATTTCTCTAACAATACATATAACAAAAATTTCAAAAATTCTAAAAGTCATTAATATTTCACTGAAACAATTAATCTACTTGAAAAAATTCACAGTCTTTCCAAAACCTGATAATTACCCCACCCCACATTTCTTCCTACAAATGATAATTGCACATAAGTTTACAAACATTACGAAAAATCATCCAAAATCTTATAATAAGGGAAAATCTTATAATTACTATTACAAAAATGAACAACATTACTTTCTGGAATAATTGCTTTGCTTTATCGCTTGCTGGACTAATTTTGGAAGAATTATTGCTTCTCGTAGCATCGAAATTATTGCAGTGTCATTGTTACAACATTTGTAGAAGTAATTACAGCAGAATTTTCGTTGCAGTTCCTGTGTATTTTGATCCAGCGACACTTGGTACAATTCAAACTTGTACACAATTGTTATCCATTGGCAAAATTCAATTCCATCCTCCCATTGAGTTGGGAGGAAAGTCGTTCCCTGGTTCGCATAATCTTACATTCTCGCTGCCTAATGATTTAAGTTCATAACTGGCAGAATAAACTTGCTGAGACAATAGCGGATGGCTTATTGTTTGTCACGTTCATGAAACTCGATTCCACCAGCGATTCTAACACTCTGGCGGCGAGGAAAATGCCGACGACGCACGATAGAATTTCTGCAAATCAATTTCTGTACTTACAGAATGAGAAATTAATTTTAATGGAATAAACAATGTATTATCAGGATTTTGTACTTGGAAAAAAAGAAGAGAAATTGAATCTCCTTTCTGATCTCTACGGTGATCAAAATTGGACAACAGAAAGATAGATTTTAGATTGAAGTTTCCTCGAGCACAGAATCATTTCTTGAACAAATTGTTACTTACGTTTAAAAGGAGTAAAGTCAAGCTTAATTAGAAGAAAAATAGACACAGATTTTTCTGGAAAAAAATTTAACATCGTTCCGAACTCCAACGAATCCAATGAAAAATTGCAAATGTAAAAAATAATACTTGCTGGAGGTTACAATTTAAAATTCCACTGATCGTAAATATCTTTTCTAGAGAAATCAGTATTTACTCGTAAAAGAGACAAAATTAATGAAATTATATTTAATAAAATACTTTTTAAAATACAAGAATAAGTCTTCTGACCACAGAGTGGGCGAAAATTATTCCAATTACGAGAAATAAGATGGAGAAAAATGTCCATTTAAAATTTCATCAAACACGCATTCAAAACTCTGCAGAGGCCAGGTTAAAAATACGAGGGATAATAGATTTCCCGACTACTCGCTGCGAAGACAAAGAAACTCGACGAAAAGAAAGGGTGGAACTGGTCAAGCATCGGAGGTACGACGAAAAGAGGGGTGAAAGAAACGAGACGTTTGAAGGTCCGCTGATTCTTTTCTCGTTCTCTTTAATCAAGATCCCCGCCGTCTTCTCCTGGCCGCCTTTGTTTCGCCGAATTTTCGATCGCCAGCCGCACGGAGACCGGAAACAATGGACGCCTCCTTCTTTAGAATGATCGAATATAAGAATTAATGAAGTCGCCTCTGATCGAATGAAAATTGCCAATTCGATGTGGAGAAAATTCGTTTCACGGGCGAAGATTGAGTAGAGAATTTTTTTAAAGAATCTTTTTAAACAGCTTTTTAGCTTAAATACGATTTTAGCTTCGGCTAATAAATTTGGAAGCTTTGTGTTTGTTCAAGCACGAAAGACAATGTGAATGGTAATTTTTCGAAAAGAGGAATTTCTGTGAAGATTACGTTTTCTGGGAGCATAACCCTTTGGCTTTTTGAAATTTCATTTTTTTTTAGTTTTTTTGACAATGAAAATTTGGAAAATTTCAAGAGAAAAGGATATTTCGAAGATGAAATTTTGTGGAAGAATGGAAAATTTGTGGAAAACCCTTTTAAATTTTCACTGCTCTCCTGAAATTATATTTTCCACCAATAACATTTTAATGGATTGCAAACCAAATTTAAATTATCGGACCGTAGAATGTTAATTTTTAAAAGCAGGAAATGATCTCGAAAATTGAATTATCTGGAGAAGAATTTTGACCTCTCTGCTACCTTCATTTCACTATTCTTTTGTAATTATATTTTTCATCGATGAAATTTTAATGCACTTTATACACACGATACTTGAATGCATTGCAAAGCAAATTTAAATTACTAAAGCAGAGAATATTCATTTTTCAAGGCAGGACATTTGCACACAAATTAAATTCCATGAAAGTATAATTTACACCGTTCTGTTATTCTCATTTCGCTACTCTTTTCTAATTATAATTACCATTAACGAAACTTCAATGCGTTAGAAACCTCGGTTGAAATTACCGTAGCACGGAGAAATAATTTTCGAAGGCACGAAATTTCCTTCGAAATGAAATTCCCTCGAAGATTCTAAATTCGGTAGAAACCTACACTTTCCATTAATGAAACGTCCCCGAAAAAGAAGCGCAAACAAGCGCCGGTATTATTTCAACAGAGCGACTGTTGGTTCTTATAGAAAAAAGGAAAATCTTCAGGAAATTAAATGTCGCAGAGGAGCAACCGGGCAAAAAGTGCTGCAGTTCTTAAGTGGGAAAATAGTTCCTCGAATAGCCGCGATTGTTTCGTTGTCTGTATGCGCTCCGGAGATGGCCGAGTTCCCTGAAAGCGTTTAAAAAGCTGTGCGTGACAATATAGCGAGCGGACAC
Organism: Habropoda laboriosa; assembly: GCF_001263275.1. Classification (NCBI taxonomy): domain Eukaryota; kingdom Metazoa; phylum Arthropoda; class Insecta; order Hymenoptera; family Apidae; genus Habropoda; species Habropoda laboriosa. The sequence continues at coordinate 4,230,249 of NW_017100191.1, read as the reverse complement.
GTGCTGTTTTTCCAGTTAAACGAAAAGAAACTTCGCTTGAGGAGCATGTAAACACGCGGCGAACGAAGGAAAATAGAGGGACAACTTTGCTGGACAAAGTTGTTACCAGTAGACGAATCTCTTCAAACCGTTACAAGGAGCAACGAATTTTTACGAGCTCGTGCGAAACGGAAGAGAGAAAAAGAAATATATACTCCGATTGAAATTAATCGAGAATTTTGAGGTTAGGTAAGGTTAGGAATTTCGAGGATTCAAGTAGGATAAGTGAATTTAGCAGAGGATATAGAGAGGAGATTAGTATGAGAAGGACTATTGAGAGTACAGAGGGTACTGATCTATTCATCTTGGTTAGAGATTAGGTTTAATCGTGGCTCCCGGTTTCTCGTTTGGAGGATTGAAATTCTTCGATCGAAATGGAAATTTTGGAACTTCGGGAGCACGAGGCTATCAGCGCCATAGTGGCCTAACCTACAATTTGGAGTGGATTGACGTTTCAGGATGAACCATCTCGTATAAAACAAGACTTTAATTCTACAGTTAGTACAGTTCTATGCTTACAATTAGTGGCCTAAGCAACCTTTAAAAAAAATACTTAAAAAGTTAATAATTCCATTAGCTATAATCTCAAACCAAACGTTTTGAGGTTAGGCCACTATGGCGCTGATAGCTACAATTATGGAAGATTTCTTGAAAGCTTTTATCTAATTCTTCGTATCTACATATCTTTCACCATTTTCATCAGCTTTGTTCGGAGTGCTTAATGAATTATTTTAGAAATTTTATATAGACCTGTAGATGACGTTGAATTTTCATCAGAATATTTACGAACATCGTGCTGTACGGAGATATTGACATCAATAATTGCAATTCTCTTCAAATCTCGATGTCACTTTTCTACATTTCTGCTTACAAATTTATTTACGATCAATTTATTGCAAAGTTTTGCAAATATATCTTAAGTCAGAGATGCGAAAATTTCTAAAAATCTCCAAAATATCATTCTAACTTGGCACAACTTGTTCGACACAAGTTCAAACCTCGTTAACGTCAACTTTCTAATTTCATTTCACTTCAAGTGCAAAAAACCAGGGCATAAATTGGCGAGGAAACGAAGATCGGTTGAAATTTAAGGGAACCACGTAAGAAATTCCCATTTCTCTTGCCAGACGTCCCGTCAGAGTGGCCGGAGGTAAGGCAAACGTGAAACGAGCACTTTCCCTCTTCTTGCACGCCCAGAGGGCGAGTCAGAAACAAGGAAGGAAGCTGAAAGAAACGTTCGGAGAGTTCGTCGAACCTCGTAGGCGCTGTAAAGAAGAAGCTGCAAACCTTGGAGGGCTATCGATCTTTCTAAGTGTCGAAAGTAGACGGCTACGCGGCCAAGAACAGCAATCTTCCGAACTATTTCGGTCGATTGGATCCAATAAACGTTCGAGCAACTTCTTGGACCCTGCTACCAATCGTTCTTTAATGGACTTTTATGTTTAACGAGGTTAAGCTGCCCGCCAGAATCGATGAATTTTGTATTTTCCTGACTCGTTGCCAGACTCACCCTTATTCTGTCGTATTCCGTATAATTTTGTACAGTTTTCTTTTACGTAGCTAGTTGAAGTTATGTGTAATGAGAATGAGGTTAGATTTCCTCTGTAACTAATAATTTTTTACTTCGCTCATTCGTTGCTTATTTTATTCGCCTTCTGTGAAAGTTCGAAATTTTGTAAAACTTTGCAAAAATAGATTACGCAGTTAATTGAAGTTATGCTTAATGAGATTTGGATATCTCTCAGAGCTGATAAATTATTTATTCGATTCAGTCATTATCAATTTTATTCTGCTTCTGCGAAATTTGGAAATTTTTTAAAATTTTGTGAAATTTTGTGAAACATTGTGAAACCCGGGTTACGCATTTGGTTCGAGATTACGTGACGCCTAATGAGTAGCATAATTGGACAATTAATCCCTTCTGTAGAGCAGATGAATTTTTTATTAAGCTCATTCGATATCAATTTTCTTCCATATTTTTCTTTAATTCTGTGGAATCTTTCAAAGATAGATTATGTAGCTAATTGAGATTATACTTAATGAGATTTAGATACCATCCGCAACTGATGAATTTTTCATTCGACTCATTTATTATCAATTTTATCCTTCTTCGGTGAAACTTTCAAGCTCCGAAATTTGATCAAATTCTAGAAAAATAGGTTATGCAATTAGGCTGTTATCTCTTTCTGTATTTAACGAGCTTAAGGTACTTTCTAAATTTAATGATCTATTATAATTCATTTTTGTTTCATTTCTGTAAAACTCTCCACAAATGTATTATAATATGTGTATTATAACAAGCTGAGGTTACATTTAATGTGGTTGGTAAACCACCAGGAGCAAATGAAATTTTCATGGAATATCGATTTTGTTCAATTTCTGTGAAATTTTGTAAAATTCACTCCCTTCGTGTCAGTTACATAAAGGAAGTTACACGATACTTAATGAATGGAACAATGGTATAGTTAGCTCCACGTGCAGCAGGAAAGCAAATTGTTTGCTAGATTGGAATTGGTTCAGTGTGCAAGAAGAATCTAAAGGGAGGGACAAAGGAAAACTTCTAAAGTTGTTTACCTATTCATGAAGAGTTTCAAAAGCTTGAAGTTTTCGAAGAACTATTTAGGTATTGTCTAGGTGACGGTGTTACAGTATACTTTAAGGAAGATTTTCTATTTAGATGTTGAACATAAGGGGGAAAGTATTCTAAATTTCTTCAACTTACATTTCATAGCACACGAAAGAAATGTTCAAAACAGTTGCAAAACCTGAATAGGAGAATATTTAAAATACTCGCAAAAAAAAAAAAAACATTCGGAATCTTTCGAGAACCCAAAAATATTAGTTAAGTAAATATCAAGAGCTGTTTCAAATTTATCAACTCCTCGCCAATTACCCCAAATCATAAAAACTCGAAATAAAAATTATTCGAGTATCAAAAAAATATCGAAATTGAACATTGAAAAACAATTCTCGCTTTCGCAAGGAGTCAAAGAGAATTCGAAATAAAAGCTTTCGAGCGTCGTCGTGCAAAATGTATCAATTCTCTGTCAGTGTGATAAAAACTGGAAAACGAAGCGCATCACTCTTTGAATTTAACGAGGTTCGATAGGTCGAGTTGAGTTTACTCGCAATCGGCGTGTTTAACTTTCGGTAATTAGTTGGAGCGTTCGATCGAGAAGTATCGAACGGGGTGCGATCGCGATTGGGAAATTCCAGAAGTAACGTGATCGTATATCTTTGAGAAAATTACCGACAAACTTTCCGAAGTGTATTCCACCTACGGGAACTCCACCGGAAACTATCAGAGGGTGCTTGTCGCGACCTTCAACGAGCTACGCGAGAAACTGGAACTTCTTTACGAGCACTAATTTGTGCCCTCGAAAACCGAGAAAGGGAAACTCGGACGTTTTCTTCGTTCTTACCGGGGGAAGAGGTTGTTCGAAACTTTCTCGCAAGATCCACTTAGTGCTGGTCCACTTGTGAAAATTTACAAACTGTCGCAAAGATATGAAAAATTCTAAACTTGAAAAAAGGTCAATTTTGAAGAAAAAAGAAATGAAATGCAAGCATTGAGAGGTATACAGGGTGATCATTTTTGCTGGATAAATATCTCAGAAGGATCTGAAGCTATCGAAGAGAACAACTTTTATGAAAAGATTTTTTTTATGGTTTTAGTTCCTTCTACGATATTTCAGCGTGTTAGAAAGTTAATTGTTATATGGAATTGAGAAAAGTAGCCAAAATCCACTTTGTGCTGAAAAATTTACAAACTGACGCAAAAATATGAAAAATTCGAAACTTAAAAAAAGGTCAATTTTGAAAAAAAAAGTATGAAATGCAAGCATTGAGAGGTATACAGGGTGACCATTTTTGCTGGATAAATATCTCAGAAGGATCTGAAGCTATCGAAGAGAACAACTTTGTGATGTAAGAAACACGGAAAACTTTCTTTTAGAAGGAAAAAAACTATAACGTATTTTATTATTTACACTAACGAGAAAAACAGACAGTTCACAGACACAGACTGTCGGACGATTTGCACAGACAGACTGACAGACTCTTATTTATACAGGGTGTCCCATAACTCCTCGAACACCCGGAAATGCGGGGTTGCTGGGGTGACGCTGAACAATTTTCTCCTTTTCCAAAATGTAATTTAAAGCTTCCTTTTTGAATTATTAACGAAAAACACTGGTCAATCAGAGCGCGCGTAGAGTCTGCGCTCAGGGACGGGTGAACAGAGATTGAACCGCGCGCTATCGTGAACGACGCGTACGCGTGACTTCACGGTTATCGATCGCTCTCAAAAAATTTCACTTTGCACCGCTATTTTTTATCAGAGAAATGGTTTTTTGCCGTTATTCCGACGTTTGTATAAATTTTTGCAAAAACTGCAATCGCGAAGAAAATAGCGAAGGTTGTTTTTACAACTTTTTTATCTGAGCTTATCTGAGCTTTGTAGATCTACGTCAATTATTCACACGCTGAAAATTTCAGTGTGTATCTTCTGCGGTTCGAGAAATTTCCCGAATGCTCTCGAAAGAAATAGAAAATTCCTTAAAGTGAAAACATCTTTTTGATGGTTTTAGTTTCTTCGAAGATATTTCACCGTGTTAGAAAGTTAATTGTTACGTGAAATTGAGAAAAGTGGCAGGAATAGATTGATTTTGTGTTAAGGGGAGCACACTGGTCAGCTTCGAAATTTATGAACATCCGTTGCATCACTTCAGACTATAATTGGCTACTTGAATTATTTCCAATATTCAGAAACATCTGTCATCCACTTGAACGTATTACACAACAAATGAATAATTGGATTATTGGAAGAAATTGTATTCTCTGTATACAGGGTGTCTCTCTTCACTTCGCCACTAATTATTTGATGTTTTAATCAATGAATTACGGTAATCCGCTTGTCGAATGGAGTAGATTGACAAATAAAAAATAAGAAATAACTTTCATATTATAGACGATTTTCACACCTTCAGTGTGGACGATTGTTAACACGTTCCGTGCCAGACCGATTTTCGGTGACTTTCCGTTCACGCCGCGTGGGTCGTATGCGTCCCACATTGTCGAGACTAACAGTTTTGTTTTTCGCCCTATATGTCTTCCAATATTTATAAGATTGCAAAAATTCAGAGGAAGTCACGCATCTCAGCTACTGAGGGCGGAGTTTAATTTTGGAAGTGAAAAATGGGAGAAATAAGAACATTAAGTATTGGTCGTAGGGTGTGGTGGTGGTAGAAGGTGGTGGTAGAAGGATGAGGTGTCGGGGTTTTGGGGAATTCCGAAAAAAGGAGATAGGACATGAGAGAAGGAAGACACTAGTTCAGTAATTAGAAAATCGGAACAATGGTTAATAAACTGAGTTCTGGTGGTGAAATTACCGAGGGTACGCGCTTAATAACGGCCCCGGCTAATCCTATGGGTCGCGGATTCTTCAGGCCCGTCTTACAATTTCCTTAAGCTATAAAAATAAAAGGAGAAAGGCTCGATGCGAAAATAGACAAAAAAAAAATGTTCGGTACGGAACAATCATTGTTATCGAGAAAAAGGTAACGTTTAAGATATGCTATAAAGCAAAGGAAAAATTTTTGTTTTAACAAATTATCGCCGTAGTTGCATAGTTTAAGTTAGCGGAAGGAAAAGGCCGAAATATCAGATGGCTTGAACGGAAAGACCAGAGTGGGGCGTATGCGACCCACGCGGCACGGAACGTGTTAATTATTGTTTAAAAAAAAAGAAAAACAAAAAAGAAAATAGTTTTTTCTGAAGACTTTATTTTCCGTCGAAAATGATCGATGAATCGCGACAGAAAATTGAATATTTCATAATTTCTACTCGTCGATGAAACTGCAAAGAGAAAAAGAGGGCGAAAAATTGGCGAACTCCTAACGAAGGGACTGCACGAGGTTAATTAACCCGATGCAATTAATATAAGCAACTTTCGACGTACTTTTACCCGATAATCCGCGAACAGGGTACTTAATAATGCTGCAGTAGCCGGTCGAACGGTTCGTTTAGCAGAGTCCTGCGAAGGACTTTCACAAACCGTGTCGAAACCATTTCTTTCCCTTCAGAGAAGAAAATTTAATTCGAATTTTTCACTTAGGAAACTTATAAGTAGAATCCTCCCTTGATGGACTTTCGTGAATGAGTAATTGATAATTATCCTGTATAAAGAGACGATTTTACCCGAAGCATACAGGGTGTTCCGTATTTTATCAACGCATTCCGCGATTAATAGTAAATAGTTCGTTAAGAAGGAAACGGAGAAGATAGCACTGTAATTAGTCATTTTTGCTCCCTCTGTTGGTGAAAACCTAATGTCGAATTTTTTAGAGGTAACAATTACAAAGGACAGTGGTACAAATTGGCCAATTTTGGACCTGGCTGGCAACGAAAATATTTTGTCCAATTCTGACACGTCGTCGAGAATCGTTCTCGAGCGCCCAGATGGTCTGCCGCGTCTCATGGAACGCCTCGGTTGACTATTCGATTGTTCTTGAAGAGAGACGTGTGTTGCACGTTTTGTACATCGTGCAATGGAAGCTTCTTTGCAATAAATGTCTGTGTTTGTGTTATCACCGTACAACTGCGTCTAGCTACTTTTCCCTGCACATGCTTAACAACAGGTCCAAAATTGGCCAATTTCTACCATTGTCCTTTAACCCTTTGGACTCCTTTGTCGAGTGTGACTCGACATCAGTTTTATTCATGAATGAAGTAATTTTTAAATTGCCAGTTTAAGTATGTATTATATTTTGCAATATTCTTTTTACCTGGACGAGCAACAGGTACACATGTATATGACCCTTAATGCTATTTTCAATATAATTAGTAAAAGAAAATTGTTTAAATTGGTTTCTATCAACCAAATGTCTTTTGAAGTGCATCTCAAATAAAATTCTTAAAATAATAGAGAGTTATTGAAAAGAAAATTTTTTAAAAAATTTGGAGTTCAAAGGGTTAATAGATATAACGGTAGAAAATAGAATCTTTTTTTCAAAATCCGAAAGGAATTGTACGAAAATGTTAAATCCATAAATTTGACCCGGAACAACTTGTCTAACTTTCACCTAATCGAAAGCTAAGTTTGATAGAAAATGGTAATTTAAGAAACGAGCAGGTGAAAAATTTCTGAATATAGTTAAGTGGATTTTCGAAGAAAATGTCTGCAGATATAACGGATAATTTCACGCGATATTTTAATTGTTCTCGACTGTCGACGGAAACTTTTGATTGGATAATTTCGCAGTGGCCGTGTTGTTCGGACTGTTTTCAACGGAACTTCGCCGGCGGCGCGAACAACGACGCGGAATAACGAAACCACGAGCGGGGAACATAGTTACGCGCGAGACTGGCGCACGATTCCGCCTCTAAATCACTGTGACACGCTCCCGCAAACTTGATCCGGCGATGAGTCAAAGCTCGAGTAGGATAATTCACCCACGCGAGTTTCGCGGATCCGATGAAATTACAGAAACGAG
>NW_017100191.1:4220406-4222695 GCF_001263275.1 Habropoda laboriosa | reverse complement strand
ATCCTTCAAACGAAATTAAAGATGAAATCGTGGAAAACGTGAAGTAGATTTGGTCCGTCGATTTTTTTTTTGGATAGCTCAGAAAAGGGGATGTTTTATGAATTAATGGAACGGAGATAGTTTGAAAATTCGTGAGACGAAACTGTTTGGCATCCGTCAATATTATACACTGTGACTATAATAATTATATTGTAACTATAGTACTATACATTATATCACGTGTGAAATAATTTCTCTCCACCAATTTCAAATTTATTACGAAAAGAAAAATTACTAAGACCTTATTTTTCTCCTCCATAATTCTCCCTATATACCTGGTGACTAACTATCACCTATCGTCACTATGACTAACTATACTATACCATATCACGAGTGAAATCATTTCTCTTCGCCCATTTCAAATTCATTACAAAAAGAAGAATTACTAAAACCTTAGTTTTCTCCTCTATAATTCTCCCTATATACCTGGTGACTAACTATCACCTATCGTCACTATGACTAACTATACTATACCATATCACGAGTGAAATAATTTCTCTTCACCCATTTCAAATTCATTACAAAAAGCAGAATTATTAAAACCTTAGTTTTCTCCTCCATAATTCTCCCTATATACCTGGTGACCTATTGTCACTGTGACTAACTATACTATACCATATTACGAGTGAAATAATTTCTCTTCACCAATTTCAAATTTATTACAAAAGCAAAAAAATTACTAAAATTTAATTTTTCTTCTCGATAATTCTTTTCATATACCCGGTGACTAACTATCACCTATCGTCATTGTGACTAATTATACTATACTATATCACGAGTGAAATAATTTCTCTTCACCCATTTCAAATTTATTACAAAAAGAAAAATTGCTAAAACTTAATTTTTCTCCTCGATAATTCTCCATATATACCCGGTGACTGTAAGAACCGTTCACTACAAGTCCAACACGGTCATACCGACCAATACGACACGAGGTGAAAAATAATTCACAATTGGCCAGTCTATTAGGGACAACATCTAAGACGGAAATAGTCAAACGTCCTAAAAGCATCGATTCCACGGGATAAAAATAACGGAAGCACGATGATCGAAGTTCGTTAATCTCGTAACACCTTCGTGAGCTGATAGGACGAGCTAGATGTCTCAGATGGCTGGACGATATAATATTATCTGACGCAGTTAGCGAAATAGGCCGGCCCAGCAGCAGGCCATTTCCTTCCAATAGATTGTCATCAACAGAGACAGAGAGAGAGAGAGAGAGAGAGAGAGAGAGTGAGTAACTTGGAAATATCAAATATAGCAGCAAGCCTCGTTACTTTGCCAAGTAACGAGCTATCCACGTTGATCGTCATTGGCCGAAGCCGATACATAATTATTTCGGTGACACAAACTCGAAAGGGAGAAACGTGAAAAATATGTCTCGTGATTGGTGAGGATGGTACTTGTTACGATGCATGATATTTGATATCTGTTACATTTAAAGTTTACTGTACGATTATTAGAGCACTTTAAAGGATACTTGACAGTGAAGTAATTTTGGAACAGTCAAATTGGAGAATTAAAACAGCGACTGAATTCTGTTGATAATTATAAAAATAAAAGGATATCTAAATTGAACGTTAATCCACTGAAATGGAAAATAGAATATGAACACATGGTGAAACCTACTCGTGCAAAAAGGCCAACAAACTCAAAAAAAAACTGAATAAGAGGGACAGGAGCAATTAATCCGCGAAAAAATGCTCCGAGCCAGCAAAGTGGAAAAAAATTAACAATGCACTTGCACGCACTATGTACATACGACTTACAAAAATTTCAATTATCGAATTTCTCTGCGTGGAACTTTTAACAAAAATTCTATCAATTTTCAGGGGAAAAAAAGAGGGAAAAAGGAAACATGTAGGAATTTCCATCAAAAATTCTGGACAATTCGATCCTCTTGAACGGAGCAAGCGAACCGTGGCTCGCTATCATGCGAAACTAACTCGATATCTCTCGATATTCGTAATACCTCGTTGAAGAGATGAAGGTACCACGTTTCATGCTCCTTTGAGTGTGAATTTTTAAGGAAAGGAGCATTTCTAAAAAATCCATCATTAGTAAATAAGTTCTTTACGTTTGCGTTGACGGGGTAAAGTAACAAGATTCACCCATAGAAAATGTTTATACTTCAATTGTAAAATAGATACAAATTTTCAATTGAAAATATCACAAATGATTTCTTAATGGAAGTCATTTTTTCAGGAAAGATACCAGAATACTTCTCAATATTTTTTAAATAAAATTTAT
>NW_017100191.1:4214668-4220375 GCF_001263275.1 Habropoda laboriosa | reverse complement strand
TATTTAAGAAAAATTTTTATTCTCTCAGAAAAAAAATCACAAAGGAAACTCCAACCTTTGTGCAACTTGTACTAGCTCTAGCACTCATGAAAATATCTGTATTACTGTTGCTTCTATAAATTTTCTAACAAAATTTATAGGGTTCTTAGCTTTAAATATGCTCTTTCGAATGATAAAAGGTTCACCCCCGAAACTTACACACCCTCCTTCTGAAAAAATCGTAAATGTAGACTTACTTTTGGACCCACTAGCCATATGTAACCTACACATCCACCTCCTATACAAATACTAATACCACAGTCATTTCTCACAATTTCTCAACGAAATTTTCCAAAAACTTAGATCCAAGTCCACTCTTTCAAATGACAGTAATTTCGCCCCGAAACTTATTTACTCTCCCCTCACAAAAATCGCAAAGAGAACCCTATTTTTGACTACCTAACCTAACCTAATCTACACATCCATCTCCCATAAAAATATTAACACCACAGTCATTTCTCAAAATTTCTCAACAAAATTTTCCAAAAACTTAGCTCCAAGTCCACTCTTCCAAATGATAATAACTTCACCCCGAAAACTTATTTACTGTCCCCTCAAAAAATTTGCGAAGATAGACCTATTTCGACTACCTAGCCATATGTAACCTACACATCCACCTCCCATAAAAATACTAATACCACCGTCATTTCTCAAAATTTCTCAACAAAATTTTACAAAAACTTAGCTCCAAGTTCACACTTTCAAACGACAGTAATTTCACCCCGCAAACTTATTTACTCCCCCCTCAAAAAAATTGCGAAGGTAGACCCATTTCTCAGCTCTCCCAGGTTACGTATCCCCTTGTATAAAGAAGAAAGGGCAAAGAAACTCTTGCGATTCGCGAGAAGAGGGAGGATACAGCCACTAAAACCGACGACACCCTCTCCACGCGGCGCTTGCGTTTTACACATGGCGCACGGGTTACAATGCAATACTGTAAACCTCCATGGGGTAAACAGCCTTCAGTTTTACGTTAGATTCGAACGAGAGCTCGTTCCTTTCGTTTCTGTACTGAAATTTCGGCACGTGACGTCGATTCGTTTCCCGCATTTTCACAGGACATTTGCTCCCCCACGAACCGCGGTACGTAACAAAGAAAGGATCCCCCCATATGTGTCCCCTAGCGGTCTAGATTCGCGAATGTAGCAAACCCATGGGAAATCAAACGCACCGTGGCGGCCACGTGTTTTTCAATTTCCGAAACAAAGGAGACGAGCGTCGCGAAACACTCGAAAATTTTATTCAAGGGGAAACGCGTAGGTGTCGTCGTCGAGTTACGCTGTGAAAAATCGATGTTGTTGCCCTACTATTTCGAGTGCGTATTGTGTAACTCGAGGCTTCTGTTTGCTTGGGCAAACTTTTCTTTTTTTTTTTCCAGAGGGAGGGAGAGAATTTTCGTTCGACTTTCTCTGAGAACGGGTTTACTTGGTTTATTTGTTGGTTGATTGTAAAAATTGGCATTCTTCTTGTTGTTTTGATCGAGCGGCTCGCGAGTTTTTTGCCTTGTGTTGTTTGCGCGTGCACTTTTGGAGATGTTTCAAAGGCTAGAAATATTGAGTTTTTGTAGGACAAACAAACTTTTGGTCAGTTTTCAATAATATATTCCATTATTTTTATGCTGAACGTTTTGTATATTGTGTATTTAATATTGTACCATATTGCGTAGTAGATTTGATTTCTGAAGTGATTGCAAAAAATTCAAAATGTTCAAAAAATATTCTTACTAATTCAATTAGTGACACAATATAACAGATATTTTCTCCACTTTCAATACATTTTTAGCCATTACCAACGATTTTTAATTGGTTAAACAAATTGGAATATCGTACAGTTAAATAAACAATAGATATTGTTCCATTTGCAAAGAAATATATTTAATTACAAGCAGCCAAAAACAAACATCAGGAATTCTAAAGATACTGTACATACTAGAATCATTTAAACATATGTTTCCAGTTAGGATTAAAGCATTTCCTTCCACTAAAATAGAGTAATTCTTCCATGTATGAATTATTAATATTATTAAATTTTAATAAATGCCCCTAATTCTCTGTAATTGCTAATTTTAGCAATTTCTTTATAATACTATGTTGTAATTTATAATATTCGCTATAATATAATTAATTTGTCATTTATAACGTACTTGATAAAATCACTAATAACAAGGATCTTTAGAATACATAAATATCGTTAAATCTTCCCGTTTAAACCAATGGCTATCCTTTCAAATTGGCCCTATCATAAAGGACCATGCATGAATCTCAATTTCACCAGAAATAGCCCTTCTGATATACCATAACACCACAGTAGCTCTCAATCACAATGTCGTTCATACATGCGTCCTCATGGTAACCATGCCTGTTCACCTACATACATATGCACGTATATACGTAGGTGTATACGAGGCCCACTGTCCTGTCTCCGTGCACAAGAGGCACACTTGGCGTTACCAGGCAGGCTTTTAAGCTCCGTACACACGTGATGTTTGTACAAGAGGACGTTGCGCGTGTACACGGGGCTGAAACACATAAAGAACGATTGATGACGGCAAAGAGAAGGCTCTAACCACACGCAGGTTGCTGTTCTTACGTAGTTTCCGACTCGTTTAACGACTTTCACCCAGTTTCGGTTTGGTTGGGGCAACGCCTATCCAACAATAGAATTTCACACTTCGAAACGTCCTTTTTACAGAACGTCGTACTGAATCTAGAATGATTCAATGTTCGGTTGATTAATTGGAATAATTAAGGAAGTTAAGGAGAGTTTTCGGTGTGCTTTTGTGAAAAGCTAATGCCCCTTCCACGCTTGATATCTTTTTACGCCCATATATCAGGCAAATTTAATAGCCAAATTTAACGCTTGCAAACCATAATTTTAATATTCAACGCTTTGACCAAATATTTTTTGAAGAGGTTAGGTTTTTTCTTAAAGCAAAAGCCTTTTTCACATTGCACATATTTTTTTCTTTCCACGTCTGCCAAATTTAACGCTTGCAAACCGTAATTTTAATATTCAACGCTTTGACCAAATATTTTTTGAAGAGGTTAGGTTTGTTTTTGAAAGCTAAAGCCTTTTTCACATTGCACATATTTTTTTCTTTCCACCTCTGCCAAATTTAACGCTTGTAGACCGTAATTTTGATATTCAACGCTTTGACCAAATATTTTTTGAAGAGGTTAGGTTTGTTTTTGAAAGCTAAAGCCTTTTTCACATTGCACATATTTTTTTCTTTCCACGTCTGCCAAATTTAACGCTTGTAGACCGTAATTTTGATATTCAACGCTTTGACCAAATATTTTTTGAAGAGGTTAGGTTTGTTTTTGAAAGCTAAAGCCTTTTTCACATTGCACATATTTTATTCTTTCCACGTCTGCCAAATTTAACGCTTGTAGACCGTAATTTTGATATTCAAAACTTCGAATAAGTATTATTAAAGAAGTTTACTATCCTCGAGAACTAAAGCCCTTTTCACACTTGGTGTTTTTTCAACATCCTTACCTCTGCCAAATTTAGAACCACGTGAACCACAACTTAGATATCCCAAAGTCTCGGACGACCATTTTTAAAAGAATGAAAGACTGCAGAAGAGAAATATAAAAGTCGATTTCTACGAAAAATCGATTTCCACTTTCTTCGTTCTTTTAATTACCCCTTTCGTGCTAGGGAACTGCCGCAATACCCAGTTCTCGGAAGAATGTTAAAAAGATTATCGAGTGTACACAGACCGGAATCACAGTGAGCTAAGCCACGGTCCCCTGTCACCGTGCTACGCCACTGGAAAATTGCATTGTCGTGATATCGCGGACGAAAGTAATCTCATACGGTCGTAACAGATCCCCGAGCAGAGGTCTTAATCCGCTGGTATATCGCGTCGTAGAGCTCATTCGCGATTAAATGCAGGCGCAATAAAAGTGAAATCAAATGGTTTTTCGCTCGGTGGAGAATCGATACTTGACGAGAGATGACGAGAAAGAAAGAAACAGACACTGTGGCTCGTTTGACGCTGGGAAAGAGCGACGAGAGACGTGGGCGGAGGAGTGAGAGAAGCAGGAGAAGGTAGCCTTTTGTTTTTCGCGTCGATAGCCAGCTGCCTGTTCTACTGTCACGTTTTAATTGAACTTGCTAATGATTGTAAAGCCTTCCTGCCTGCTTGCTTCCTCGTAATGGATCCTCCGCGATATCTGTTTAAACGAGGCCGGTTGCCAGTGTACGGGGGCTACTAGTCGGGTTGCCAGTGTACAGGGGCACGTTGATTGTTGTCTACGTGGAGGGAATAATTCGGGGTTGATGAATGCTTCGGAGATTGGGGGTCTGCTGAAAAGTGGATGAAATTGAGAGAAATGCGGTTCGAATGATAATTATCGTGGCTGAAATTGGAGTTTTAATCCTCGTGAAATGCTAGCTGGTAAAAATTTCCTAGAATATCTTGGCTATCTCAAAAACAATTTAAAAAAAAGAGTCATATCTAAACGTTTATTGTTGTTTATTAATTTTTTGTGCTCAAGTTATTTTCAATGAAGTTATGCCCACATGTTATGGTACTCCATGTATTTCTGAAGACATGAATAATTGAGTCGTTGTAATGGTGAACGATGTAAATGGTATGTAAAGTGTACGAATAAATGAATTTAAGTAATCTAATAAATTTTTCGTCATTAGTTTCTCTGTAAATTTTTAGAAGTGCTAAACCCTGAAGATAAACGATGTAAGTGGAAAAATGAACAAACACATGTTCTTGTTCATACTGAAAATCTTCACTTAAATGGTAGTTCCATCACTTATTGTTAGCATTTCAACTTCTGAATTCGTAAAACAAAGCAGATTTTCGTGATAGGTGTTATACCATGGGTTTGTCTTTGGTGAAAATCGATTCGAAACAAGAGGCTAATGCGTATCACCATTAACCCACAAATTTAACGCAACGTCGCATTAAACTGGATACACGGCTTCCGATTACTCGTCATTTTCCCCGTGGAGTGCATAAAATCGACGCGCGCCACCCGGAAACGTCCTTGGTCGTATTCACCAACCTGAGCTAATTCCACGTATTCTCGGGCTCATAACGTAGCCAAGACTACGAAACCGTGGACTAATGACTGGTGGACACGCGATTTCCCTCCAATAGCCCCCTACGCTATCCCGAGAATAGTAAGGGCGTCGTTACCCCATGACATCTCTTGCAGGCCAGCTATCAAATTCAGTCATGAAGATTAACCCTTCGGTTAGCCTGAATGAGCACATTTCACTCTTTAAAGTTAGAAAGTATTACGTTAGAACGGACGTTTTATACTATATATTTTATCAGTTAAAAAAGTTTCCATACACTTTCATTAGAATTTATATTGCATCGTATAATCTTAGCAGAGAAAGCAGTAAATAAATAACATTTACGTTATTATATTTAGTAAATATTACTTATTTACTACTTTCTCTGTTAAAATTATACGAAGCTATATAAATTCTAAGGAGGTGTACAAAGACTTTTTTGATCGTATAGGTATCTTCTTCAGTTTTTCAGATATTCACTCTGAAATGAAAGTGAAGGAAATTAGCAAAATCGAGGAGAAATTGCTCAATGTCAGATTTCAAAGGGTTAAGAAATTCCCTCCACTTTCTGTTTTTCTCCCCAGTAATTTGCAATCAGTATAATTTTTTTAATACAATTATA
>NW_017100191.1:4210046-4214465 GCF_001263275.1 Habropoda laboriosa | reverse complement strand
ATCTTTCTCAAAACTAATTTAAGAAATGAAAATGCTAATGGTAGAAATACACAATAAAATCGTAGAAGCAACAACGGCTCACGGCACAATCTGCCGAACAGAAATAATAAGGAAATAATTTCCTTTGTTATCATTTTAATGATTCACGCGTCGAATAAAGCGTGATTCGCGTGTCAATGGGATTATTTAATTAGAAATCTCGTTATCGTCAATCGATAATGAAGGAGCCACTGATTGTATTAACTAAATAATTGAACAAAAAAATAGTCAACGTCTATATACATAATATACAGGGTGCTTCGAGAAAAAAGTTGACATTTATATTTTCTTCTCTTTTTTTTCTTCTTTGCAATTGATGGAAATGGTAACGAGATTCTCTTTTGCAAGGCGCTGTACGACGCGCCTAGACAACGACCGCGGGACCAGCGCAGGCTGCACCCCCACCCCACGGCTTGCGGGGTCCTAACGGCCGAAGAACCATGTAAAAACGGGAAAAAGGGCAGCGGCCCACACAATATCGGACATAGTCATCGACGAGCCTTACCTTAGTCTTACCTAATTCCTTAGTCTTACACTTCGAAACAAAGAAGAATAATCAAGAAGGAGGAATAACCTACAGTGGTTAGCAGGAAACACGCAAAACATTTCATCTGTGAACCTTCCACAAGATTAACCATTTATTGCACTTACATATTCATGGAAACTGGCTCAGTTGATAATTAATATAATACAAAAGTTGTTTTTAGACGCCCCTTATAAAAATAGAGAAGAAACACGTATCTAATCGTGGTTCTATTTCGAGTATCGTTCGTTTCCTAGCAATTTCAGGTATTTATCTCGTGGTACATTAAAAGGCCGACACGCGATAACTAGAAGAAGATAAGGGGAAACATTTTTAGAACAAAACGGGTAGCAGTCGTCGCGTGAACAAGGATCCGCCTTGCTATCTTTAGGCCTGATTTACACTGACGATTCGGTTTATGATCTACTCTCGCGGTTTAAATGCCATTTCAGCGCTGCAATTCGTCAGTCTTTATTAGCTAATCTCGTTCCTTCAGCACGAAGGTCTTTTGTTAAATAAGGTGTAGGAAATGTTTGAAATTAAACCAGATCTGACGAAGTCGGAAATATTTCGAGTGAAAGTGAGATTATGTATCTGTTGGAAAATTAGCTCTAAATGGTTATGTTTGTTTAAATTCTAGGGAAAATTCTGCGACACGTTGGTTAAGTTCAGGTTGCTTGAAAATAATTATACTTATGAAGTACATTGTATTTTTTATATTGTTTACTTATATTTATGTTTATATTATTTATTTATATTTATATTTACATTTCTATTATTTATTTATACTTATAGCAGATCTGGGACGGTGGGAATTTTTTAAAAGAAATTCCACCAAAATATTGATTCAAACGACATGAAAATAATTAAGCTCGTTCATTTATAGTCGGAAATATTTCAGACCAATTTTAGGAAGACCTCCGAAATCATCGAAAATTTAGCTGGAATTGATGAGGTCAGATATATTTGGAGGAAATGCATAGCCATCCAATTATAGTTAAAAACCTGTTAAATAAATCTGCATTAAAAATTCCTGGAAAAATTCAGAATTTTAACAAAACTTTACTAAAATTATTGTAACACTTCAAAGTTGATTTACAAACAATCCTCATCGTTTATTACGTAATTGCAGTACTAAGATTTCACCATTCCTCTTTTAAGAATTCTTTACCGTCCCTAACCTCCAATAATAATTAAAATTAAATCATTTCACACTTGGCTAGAAAAAACGAGAATAGCTGAATCTGATTTGTAAATAAACTGCCATTCGTAAACATTAGGACACCCGTTACGTTCGTACAGAAAATATTGCACGACCTAAATTAGATTTTTGTAAAAAATTCAATTTATTACCGTATCACTGTTGTAATTAGTGTAACACTTGACGAAGTGCTCGAAAGAATCATACGTCCCGGTGCGTGTAAATGTAATCTTCACGTTCAGAACTTTGCTATGTACGCTTTGTCCAGCGTGGAACAAGGGCGGCGCAGCCACTTTTAAACAATAGGGGTCACGGATGCACTCCTTTAAACGTGAAAACAACTTTCCTTTTTCACGCGAAACTAGTTCAACAGCTGTAAATCCCGAAACTCCTCGTACTAGCTAATTTTGATACAGTATAATCAGAGATCTAAACGAGCCACGGTAAACCTTGAATCGATCATTCGGGGAAACCGTAAAATGTATGCTGATTTCGAGCGCCTGTGAACGAGCAACCCGCCTTGCACGTCTGCATCTACTGGATTCCAGTAGAATTCCGTATAGAAAGCGGAGAACGTAAGTTGTATTTTTACTGACAATGAAATTTCAACGGTAGTTCGCAGCCTTAAACTGTGACGATAATTGCGCTACTTGCCTTTGTGTGATTTTCAAGGGAATTTTCGTATGGAAACTGTCCTCTTCCGTTTTCGAGTTATTTCACAATTTCAACGGTGAGGTTTTTGAGTAAAAGTTGCACCATGTGGTTCGCAATATTTTCCAAATTTTTGAATAACAATCTTCATTTTTCTGTAGAGTGACATTCATCCGAAATGTCGAAATGTCATTCTTATTTCAAAATTTCAAACATATTGCAAAACACACGTTGCAATTCTTTCCCAAAAATCACAAGATGAATTATAAATCTTCGTTTTGCAATACAGTGGTATTAATAATCAGCGTCTAATTATTGATGACTAATACGAACCCACTATAAGACGAAAATTCTTATTTCAAAATTTCAAACATATTGCAAAACACACGTTGCAATTCTTTCTCAAAAATCACAACATCGAAATTGTTAAACAAATCCAAAATAAAGGAACCTAATCTCCATACAGAAACCTCCCTAGAAATCACACAAAGGTAAGCCGTGCACGGCGGGTTGCCCGCCGACAGGCGTATTCTAAACTTTCACACGAAAAAATGAACCGATATGCATCAAACTCAGCCCGACGAGAAAAGGAACACCCTTAGAGGAGAGGATTCCGCGGAATTTCTACTAAGAGCTGATCCTCCATTCACACGGGACTTCAATAAACCGGCAAAAGAGAAGTTCGACATCCAACGGTGCAGTCACCGCTGGCGAAGCTTCAATAAAAGCGTGGAGGATCGATAAAGTGATTGACTTGGAGGCACGCGTCTTTGAAAAATTCTATTTTTCGGCATCGTGCAAGTGGCCCCCTTTTTCTGTTGAAAAGCGGCCAGTCCTTTCGTTCTCTGCTTCGCCTGACAACTCGGTAAATTCGTAGAACATGACCAATCCAGGAAATCGAAAGAGAAGCGAGAAAATATTGAAATTGTAAAAGTTAGGAAATCGAAATATTTTATGCGTTTCATAAAAAGGGGCAATATCTTTCATTCACGCGTTTAAGAATATAATTCTAGCTAACTGTACTCAGAATTTATATTAATTTTTTTTCAAATACAGGTTAGACCATGGGCTATCACTTTAAAAATTTGATACACTCTTTGTTGTTCAATTACTTGTATTATTTTTATTTTCTTCATTCTGAAGGAAATTATTTATCAAATTATTATTTATTAAACGTTACACCTTCCTGAATTTTTCCACGATAAATTTCCCAATAACAAGTTTCTTTTCCTTTCTTCTTACTTCTGCTTCACAACAATTCACCCGAACAGATGATTCAACCTCGAACGAATTTCTATCGAAAGGACCACTTAAAAATGATTGCTTCAAGTGTAAAAATTGACACATCAAAGTTTTTGCTTTCCGTGATATAAAACTCCTCCGACACGATTGTCAGACAACCGAGAACACATTAATTTCCGCGCTTTGATCGGCTAATTGGACGATCTCTCACCTAGCAGCGACCCACTTTTTCTATTTAACCCTTCGTACCGGGGGTGTCTACTTTGACCAGGCGACAGTCAAACAGAAATTGAGAAATCAATCGACAGCCGACCTGTCAAAGAGGAATTGGGAAGTCAACACCACCGGTTTATTGTCCAAAGGGAATCAGGCTGGTAGTTAGATAAAGTCAATTCTGAAAAACTGCTCGAACGAACGGTCGTACAATCGCTACTGCGTCGATCCGAAAAATATCAGGGACGAAGAGGGGACAGGTAGCAGCTCGAATCAACGATAAACTGGCGAATCTGGCGATGTTAAAAGCGGTAAATAAGATCCGGCAGGTATTTAGAGGCACTGCAGGTGAAACCGACGAGTTTCAGCTGAAGATTAGACCGGCAGCACACGCGAGAATCTGCTCTGGAACTTCCAAGGTCCTCAAACTTATCGATTCTACACGACAGTTCCGCGAATTCTCCCCGGTTCTCGAGGACTGTGTCGAGCATTTTCGACCGCGAAAGAGATGCAACGTCACGAACAGCGTTCGTCGAGAAGTGTAGCAGAG
>NW_017100191.1:4196127-4210023 GCF_001263275.1 Habropoda laboriosa | reverse complement strand
TGATCACACGAGCTAAGGAGAACCATAAGGGGACCACATACATAGAAACTGTTAGACCAGAGCTGAACAAGGAAGAGAATGAAGCATCTGAACGCGATTCGATACCGTTTGTCTGGCTGTTGCAACAGACCGCCCGGTGAAAGCCCGACAAATGCAGATTTCGTAACGTGACGTGCTTTGTAAACGCGTAACTGAGTTCCCTCCGCGTCCACTGCAGGTCTTCGAGGTATCGAGTAATAAGGTAATGAGAACCAGAAATTGGTTACATCAAGGAGGCAGAAATTTCGATGTCCCCTTGCGACAAAGTTTGAATTACTTAGCTGATCAGCTGATTGGATCTATGGATCTTAAAGGGGTTCCGAATTAGCCGAACTTATCCTATGAAATAATTCTGTACTGAGAATCGTCAGTGTCATTCGTCTTTTGACCATCAACAGGTTGCTTGGAAGTTGGTTGACCAGATATCTGAGGGGAACATCGAAAATTGCCACTTGAACGGGAGAAAATTCTTTACCTATATCCTCTTGGTCCTCTTTCAAACGGTTTAATTAAATCTTCTGATTAACGGGACACTGGAGTAACGATCCTTTATCAGACGCACACTTTTCTTGCCACATTTTCACAGAGATAAGGTCAGAGATGCGATTTCTTGATGTTTACTAGATGAGGTAGTTGACGAGTGTTGGTTTGGTGCTTCACTGCTGACACTGGATCCTCGTTAAACAGGATTCTTGTTACCGACGTCTAATTGCTTTCGAAGAGATTTCTGTCATACGAAACTTTCACTGTTGACACTTGATCCTCGTCGGAATCGTTTAGAAAGGGTTATTCTTCTCTTTCGGTCTTTAAACAGGTCTAGTTAGACCTGTAGATAGTATCTATTGCTCTGGGAGAGACTCCTATCAGGTGGAATCTTCGCTGCTAACACTGGATCCTCGTCAAAATCGATTAGAAAGGTTTGGCCTCCTCATACCGCTGTAGACGATGTCTATTGCTCCGGAAAAGATTCCTGTTACCTGGAACCTTCACTACTGACAGTAGAACCTCGTCGGAATAATTTAAAAAGGGTTGTTCCTTTCATAGAGTCTCTGAACAGGTCAACCTAGACTTGTAGACAATATCTATTGTTCTGAAAGAGATTTCTACTGTGGAATCTTCACTATTGATACTGGATGACCATCAGAATCGTTTACAGGGGTTTATTTTGCCACCCAGAGTGTTTAAACAGGTCTTCCTGGACCTGTCACTGACGTTCGTCGCTTCAACAGATCATATATCACATGGATGCGTCACCAGTGACACTAGATCTTCCTATTCGGTCTGCTGCTCAGTCAGAATCCCTCACCGCGTGGAAAACTATCCGTTGACACTAACAGTCTCCGTCAAGAACATCCAACACGGTTGAAGTCCTCATAGTCTCGTCACACACTCATCCCAGGCGTTGTCCAAGTGTTGTAAACCTTAAATCCTTCGGCGACGATGCTCCAGCCTTTCTTAATACCACGAACAATAGCGTCATCCTCGAGGACCAACTGTCCAAAGTATACGAAACTCGCGTAATCACGTTTTCCCGAGGAAATCTCGCGAGGTGTCTGGCAGACACGTGTCCAACTAAGTTTCAGATACTCGAAACAGCGGAAAAAGTTTCGACGTGTACATGACAGGAGGCGAGGGGCACAGGTTCCGCCGAGTTTCGCGCGTAGTTCGACGTCCCTGTCGAACGAAGGTGAGAAATCACGGCGAAAAAAAGGGACTGCAAGTGGCCGTGGACGAGCGTGCTGGCCACGACTGAGACGTGAAAGGGTGGAAAACGATCGTTGTGACGAGGGTGAAGGGCCAGAGGAGCGAGGGGACGGTGAAAGGCGCGGCACACGCGATTGTTTGGAACGGGAGCGATCTTAAATCCGCACTGCTCGGCCGCAATCACGCGCGACTGTCGACAAAGCCGTCGCGGTCACAACAAAACCTGCGATACGGGGGAACCACGAGGGGTGGCGGCGTCGCGACGACCTCCAGGTGAGGGCTCAGGAAACTCGGCGGTTGCTCTGGATCGACGATAAGGGTGGCTTGAAGTGAAAAGTGAGAAAAATTTTGGAATATGAAATTGGATGAAAAGTGGATTTTTCAGACAGTCAACTTTTTGGAATAATATTTATTTTTTTGTGTTCGTTAAAATGTAATCAATATTTTCTACTTTACACTATCCTGGTACCTATTATCGGCATTAGATAACTCAGTTTCCTTATTTACCATTGGTAGTAAAGTAACTAATTCAAGATTTGTAGATAATGTACCAACTATAGGTACATCTTGGGTTAGTATTCTTTCATCTGAGGGTAAAACAGATGTCGATATTGCAGAATTTGATACTAGAGTGAAAAAGACAGTCGATAAAGCAGATATCGTAAGAATAACAAGTGATTTCCTTTAGAAAAAAATTCGTAAAGGGATGAAACAATGGTAAAATAGAATTTTCTTCTAATTTACAAACATCAACCCTTCTGTACGAACTTTTTTCTAACAGGTACTGAAAATATTCTATTACAAATCGAAAGTATTGAATTACAATTGCTGAAAACTCTCTCGTTTAAATAAAAGTGGAAGCCTAGAAACTCTCATTTCCAAATTTTATTCAAAACAAAGGTAGTCCTCCCTTCAACCAACCCAATGTCAAATAAACTTTCACAAAAAAAAGTCGCTTTGTCTTCGTACACTTGGGTGACACTTTCCCACCATTTATAAACGATACGCCACATGAGTATGGAGGTCACGGGCAACCCCATGGCACTGAAAACCATCAAACGCAATCCATCAAGCAACGAATGAAAGAAAACACTTCCAAAGGGAGGAAAAATACTTCCTCTCGATGCTTCAAATCGAAATGGATCAGTTTTTGACCGCAACATTGGTTCTATGAGGGAAAAGTGGAGAGAACAGGGACAATCACTTACCCGAGTACTGGCCATTCCCCATCCGTGGTGGTCGTTGGGGCTGATGTGCTTTTATTTGGCAGGCTCAGCCGTGGACCGATGCGAAGCGTCATTGGACGCCTTCTACGCAGCGTGTAATCTGTAAATAGAGTTGCCATAAATGTGGCTAATTTTAATCCTCTACAACCCCATATTGGTTCGTTTATTAAGAGACAAATCTAGGTTAATTATAATTTCACATTTCGAAGGAAGAAACAAGAAAGTCGAAATATTCGTATTTGTTTTAAATATCCTATTATCGATTTTCACCATTTCTTCCATTTTTTGCCATTTAAGTCATTTTATCCATTTTATCAGCTTGACCAAACAACCAGTTTTCACTCTTTTGCTATTTCACGAGTAATATGAACTCTCAGCTGCTTCGAGCAGGATTTTCAATCAAATAATGGAACCAACTGTATGCGTGGAAAACACTGACCTTTCGGTTTAATCGAACTTGCAGAAAAATTGTTCCAACTAATGGGTAGAAAATTCGAAACATTGATACTTGACTCTCTGATGGTTTGATCGAATCAGTTCGGCATGCAACGAGGAAAGAAACGAACTTGAAAAATGATCGATGCTTACGTCAGCTTCTTTCAACACTTTTCGCCGATAAATAGTAAATTCTTCAAAGAAAAATAAAAGAACAATACAGACAGGAATGTATTAAAATTACCCCGAAGTAAGTTTCTCTGAATAATTTCATCGTTCTTACTGGTAATTAAATTCTCCCGTCCGCTTCCATTTAATATTTCTGATAATTCTTTCGATAAGTCTCTCGGAAACAAACGTTCAATCTGTTCAAACATGAACGAAGAGTACTCCTTTCCTTAAAAGGGCGAACGGAACGAAAAAGAGAATTAATCAGCCATGCAGCTGGCAATTAATAAGAACGGAACCAGGGCCACGCTTGATCCCTTCATCAAACAGACGGAGAATCGATGGTTTCCGGGATGTAATGCTCTTACAGCGGAACGTTTGGCTTCGTTTAAATTTGTCGGAACGAATTTAACATGAACCGGTGCGCTCAGTCTGCTGAAAATAAACCGAAGCATTGTTGATTTAGCAGTTTGCTTTCACTCTCGATTCCAGAGCAGTGTGTTGCAGAAATTATGGCTGTCAAGCGCCCATTTGCGTTCTCGATTGGTCAAGAGAGTTTTGATGTAACGTAAAAATGACATTGAATTTAAAACATTTCTTCCTTAATGGAAGGTCTGCTGTAGATACACACACAGACGCATCTGTACGATTTATTCTACTTGTTGACCTACTGTGCAATGATTAAATTGTTACAAAAAAAATTTTCAATTATTTTTAACAAAATTCATTCCCTCTATGCATCGTGAAATACATGAATCTTTCTTTAACCTTGCAAATTCTTTTAAATTCCTTATCTCCGAAATACCTTGGGAATTCCTCGTTCCAAAATACTCAATTAAAAAAAAGTTTTCTTTGGAGGTCCTCTACTTTTCTAGAAATTCCAGAAAACACGTTTCCAACCCCTAAATTTCCGGACGTTTTCACTCCTTCAACACGAACGAACATCGATAAAAAAAAAAAATACGTGTCAAATATTTTCCCATCAACTGTCTCCCATACAAATTTCATCAAGATCTGAGCGTGTGAGTTTGACGTGTTCCCTTGGAAAAATTGAAAAAAAAAAAGAAGACAGAAAAAGAATGGAATCTTACCATTGGTGCAGCAGAGAGAGTTCCGCCCTTGGAACACATGCGGAGACAAGTACTGTAGATGCGGATTCGTGGGGGTTGGCGGGGTTGTCCGACTGCTGGGTACGGACATCGCCGTCCAAGGTGGTGGTGCATCTTTCACGACGATCTCCTCTGTCGTGTTACCAGGCACCTCATTGGTTACCCGCACCTCTATTCCCACGGACTGTAAAAATAGCAACGAGACCGTTCTCCCTTAATTATACTTGAGTACACCTGGTATAAGAAGCTCGTTCGTAGAACGAAAGTTTTCTTCCCTTTTATTACCACATTAATTATTTCGTTAAAGCTTCTACCTCTAAAAAAAGAAAAACTTGGTAAATCATTACTGAATTTTTCAAACAGAATTTTAATCGCCGAGTAGTGAATAAATTTCGAGATTGGAGCAATTTTTTGAGGTAGGATTGCGCACGTTAATTATTTCGTTGAAGCTTTTTGGTTAAAATCTGAGATTAAACGAAATATAAATCAAAATTTGAATATGCTGATTGCTAAGTAAATTCCGAGATTGGAGCAATTTTTTTTTAGACGTATTGCTGTTTTAATTATTTCGTTGAAGCTTCTATTTAGGTTAAAATCTGGGATGATATGAAATGTAAATCACTGCTCAATTTTTTAGACAGAATTTCAATTGCCGAGTAGTGAATAAATTTCGAGATTGGAGCAATTTTTTAAGGTAGGATTGCGCGCGTTAATTATTTCGTTGAAGCTTCCTGGTTAAAATCTGCGATTAAGCGAAATGTGAGTCATTACTAAGTTTTTTACACAAAATTTGAATATGCTAATTGCCAAATAAATTCCGACGTTGGAGCAACTTCTTCATATATTGCTAATTTAATTATTTCGTTAAAGCTTCTGCCTCCAAGTACTGAATAAATTTCGAGATTAGAGCAATTCTTCGAGGTACACTGTCGTTCTGAATAAAGAAACAAGAGAAAAGCTTCGATAATTAAAAAATAGAAACAAATTCGAGGAATAAAAAAAAACTAAGAAATTGCTTAATTCCAGAATAACTCGAACCATCAGCAAAGATAAAAGGAGGCTCGAAAAAATAATTTAAAAAAATTATTTAGTACTTAAACAGTTCCGTAAACATACACTACCGGCCGAAAGTTTCGAATCACCTGCTGATTTACAGTAAAATTGAATCCGCTGCTAATTTTTTATAGATTTGTAGTATCGGGGCCTCCGTACCCAAATAGAAAACCGACAAGGGAGAATAGAGAGGGAGTGGTTGGCGTAGCGCGCAAAGCCTCGGCTTGCTAAGCCGAAGGTCCCGGGTTCGATTCCCGTTGGGTCCCTCAATATTTTTCCCTAGGTTCCTACATATGGGGGCTCGTCCGGGATGGAGGCATCAACGGCTGCACGAAGCCAGGCGCTGTGAGATGAAAAAAACACGTGAGAGGGTTGAGCACGTCTCCCAAAAAGAGTTGAGAAACAGAGTTTCGGATGAGAGTTCCACTGTGTGGGGGAGTGTACCCCACAGTGTTGAGTTGAGTTGTGTTGCATCGAGGGACATTCGAGGGCGAATGTCAGTTCAGGATGGCCGAGTGTAGTATCGGGGGCCCTCCATACCCAAATAGGAAACCTTGAAGGGAGAATAGAGAGGGAGTGGTTGGCGTAGCGCGCAAAGCCTCGGCTTGGTAAGCCGAAGATCCCGGGTTGGGGTCCCTCAATATTTTTCCGTCGGTTCCTACAGATTTGAAATTGACGTTGCGGAGATCGATAGTATTTTACCTTATTTCGATTGATTTGAACGAGGAAAAATTGGTTAAAATATTCTTAAAATTGCTAACTTTGTTTTGGAAATTTTTGTATAACTTGTAATGCACGGTGATTCCAAACATTTGGCCGGTAGTGTATGTGCCCAAAAACAGTGTTTTCAGAAATGTAAAAGGCATTGACAAAACGACGTGCGGTAATTAAATTTCGAAATTACAGTCGAATTCCAAGAATGAGGCAATTCTTTGAAGTTAATAATAATACACCGGGGAAATTTATTATACATTCCGTGCTAATTCCATATCCATTCAATCGGACATATTACCCGTTGGTAGGAATTGCTGAATTATTTGACTCTTTGGGGTAGTCGAACGAAATACGGGAATAAATTCAATCTCTGTCACGCGGTTCCAACAAATTGCGCTTTATTATCCCACACACATATATTAACTAATTATTTCCGTAGTCCTATCACATTGTGCGACCATTGACTTTCCAAAATAAGAACAATCCATTCGATCAATCTTCGCCATACCTCCCCGATAATTTTCACGATAATTCATTATCCACCTGCTGTGCTTCCAGGTAAAGTGAAACATTAAAACACCGCAACTCGCGGTCTCGTAGCGTTTACAGAGCCGCAAAGTGAGGTTATTAATGTCGCGTGCAATCTAGTTATCGAGGAGGAAAATTGCCGGGAAATCTCGCCTAGTCTCGCTTTTCCTTCGCCGACGAGAATTGTACTCTGCCTTCGTACACCTACTACCTCTGACCCTTTTTCCTCCTATTTTCTTCCTTTTTTTTTCTTTTCTTTTCTTCTTACGCGAACGAGCTTCTTCGAGAGGCGAGAGGGACACGAGAGGCTGAGGAAACGTGAAACGATCTCTCGATATCGGGGGTGATCGAGATAGCGCGTTATTCCCTTCGTTCGAATCCCTTTCTCGTTGGATATTCTGGTTTCCTTAACGCTTCTTTTCCCCCCTGCTTTCTATGGAAACGGGGGACTTTACGAGATGTTCCCCCACGGAGGAGAGGAGCTCTTAAAAAATTGTAAAATCGTGCCTCTGAGCGGGGAAGTTTCGTGCGAGGTTCAGAACCTGGACAAAGGGGAGCTGAATTTTTTAAGGTCGTATAAAATTTCGAACTCTACTCGATATTTCGCCTTTCGTCATCTTTGCGGTAGTTTTCTGGAATTTTCGAAGGCCGATGCGACGTAAATCTCAAAATAAAAAAAAAGAAAATTGGTAGCTCATATTTAGACCTTCTCCTCCGTTCAAATTATTACACATTTCCCGCAGTGTGTCATTCTGTATAGCTCCAACTTGAGCTCCACGTATCAAACACCATAATTCAAACGCCAATTCAAGTCAAAGAAATCAAAGTCTCTCCGAGGAAGCAACGAAATTTTTTCGAACGAAATAACTCGACAGCCAAGATGCACTTAAATCAGACAAAACACCCTCCAACTGGATGATAAGTTCGAGCTATCTGTTAATCGAGAGGTTGTCCAATTGCTGGGAGAATCGGTGCTGTCGAGCGTGCAGAAATGAAATTCCAGGGTAGCCGATGACAAACGGATTCCATGTGGAAAATGGGGGAACACCGTGAGTCGAGCCAGCTTTGGAATTCAACGTGGCAGAAAGAAACGTTCCACGGTTCACTCGAAGCTTCCCACATTTTTCTGTCCACCCACGCGGAGACGTATTGATTCTGTGTGTCCAGTCAACAGGTAGCCTGCGCTTTCACTGGACACGATTTTCTGTACACAACGGATCTGTTGTCATCTATGATGCTTCCTGCAGCACAAGTGCAGGATCACTTTGTCCCCGGTGTATCAGAAAAGACAAATTACCCAGAACGTGTTTCTTTTATCCGTCGAGTGTAGAGAAGATTGGAGAAATCTACCATTTATCCAACTTCTCTACGGGTTTTTGAGTTTTCGTGACGTTTCAATAATTTTTAGCTGAACAGGTAAATTTACGATACGTTTGTTCGAAATTTTTCCTTCAAAAATTTTATCACAATTTTACCCAAGCTGTATAGTATTTATGCGTTTTCAAGTTTGTCTGATTTTTGGACAATTTTTATGAGAACAAATTTATGACACATTCCTTAGAGATTTTTCGATTGAAATTGATTTTATAATTTTTAGATGGAAATTTTTTAACAATTTTAGGCGTAGAGATTTCTTCAATTCTTTTTCTTGCTAAAAGTGCTATTTCATTTTTATAAAAAGGATTCGTAATAAAGGATTCGGAAAATTGTTTTTGACAAGGAGGTGACTTAAAATTGGATAAAAGATTGTAAGTTTGTAAAAATCGTGCTCCATGCATCAGGATTTCGTGTAAAATTCAGGGAAGGGCTTCCTCAGCGAAAACTAATCCTTATTAGCATCCAAATGCGTGGCCCTTTTCGTGGCCAAGAATGGCTTACAGCATTGAGCAGAATTGACAAGAATTTTACAAATACAGTATATTCTCCAGAAGTGTCAGACCGCAACGAAGCTAAACCTGACACTCGTAGAGTCAGGGACTACGTTTTCGAGCCTCGCGCCCGCCTTTGTAGTTTGCCGAACGTAGCCAAGGACAGCGAATAAAAGTTAAGCCTGAAAAGTGAGTTGGGCAACCAAGCGATTTAAATATCAACTTTTTTAATTTTACGTTTTTTTATCCCGAAATTTTTCTTAACATATTGATGAGATTTTTCTGATGAAAATGACATAAAACACGACATAATTTGAACAACATTTACTTATTAACACGTTCACTGTCACGCCAGATTTACAGGTTGCTGTCAGGCGGCCACAAGAAAATACATTTTAAGCATAGGATTATAGTATTATGCTTTATAATTTCTTTTTTTCAATTGAAAATAATGTCTAGCGAGCTATGACGTTCAAAACGCGCGACGTAATAAATTCTCGTATCGATCGAAAGTAATGGGCATTCGTAGTGAAAATTGACTCTATTAAGAATTAACGCGGTATACTATTGGGATACTCTAATAATGGGAGGGCGTTTGCACCTTTAGTGCAGTAGAGTTCGGATGTGAACTCACATCCTTTGATTTCTTCTTCCAAGTTTTGGTAGTTCAGCTTCAAACATGCACATGCACACACATATATAACCAATCACCAAACCCTCAAAAAATTCACTCACAGTTCGCAGACAGGCAGCTGGGCTCTGCAATGTCGATTTCGTTGCATCCTTCCTTCCTTCCTTCCTTCCTCTCAGATGGTCATCCTTCCTCCAAGCGTTGATTTTCCAAGACTCACAAACTCACGAATTGTGAGTCACTGTGGAATGGGCGACGCGAAAAGTGCTTCGAAACGCGATTTATTTAGAGAGGGAGAAACCGCGAATTTATATTACTTTAGACTCTACTATCGAACAAAACTTTGATAGAACGCGAGTGAAGAAGTATGAAATAAACGCGAGTAAATTGAATAAAAAGCAAAAACGCGAATTGGGAGGAAATATCAGATAAACGCGGAAAAATATGCAATAATAAGTCGAACTAGGGATGAAGCTATTATTTCAATACGCGATTCACTGACTCTAATATTTTGAAAAATTGAAAACTTCTCGTAAAAATCGATTATTAATTGCGAAACACTAGTGAGACGGTTTAATTAGGGGCAGCACAATATATAACACAACTAACTACCCATATCACCAGAAAAAAAACCCATTTTTGTCACTCACAATTCGAAGATTAGGCAGCTGGGCTCTGCAATGTCGATTTCGTTGCATCCTTCCTTCCTTCCTTCCTCTCAGATGGTCATCCTTCCTCCAAGCGTTGATTTCCCAAGACTCACAGACTCACACTTTGTGAGTCACTGTGGAATGGGCGACGCGAAAAGTGCTTCGAAACGCGATTCATTTAGAGGGGGAGAAATCGCGAATTTATATTACTTTAGACTCTACTATCGAACAAAACTTTCATAGAACGCGAGTGAAAAATTGAAAGAAAGTATCAAATAAACGCGAGTAAATTGAAAGAAAAGCAAAAACGCGAATTGGGAGGAAATAGTTAAACGCGGAAAAATATTCAATAATAAGCGAACTAAGGATGAAGCTATTATTTCAATACGCGTTGCACTGACTCTAATATTTATCAAAATTGAAAATTGATTTATCACGGTAAACTACTTGGACGGTTTAATTAGGGGCATAGTGCAACGAGTACAGTGCACTCGTTGCAAATCAGCTCACAATATACAATTCAATAATGTAACTAACTACTTAACATGCAAAATTCATGCAACTCCTGCGAAGAATTAGATTAGTAAATCACAATTCATGAAACAAATTCAAAATTCATTTTTCAATAGCATAGAAAATATCATAAATACTGAAAGAAAATTAAATTATAGATTGCTGGAAGAAAAGTACATATTAAATTTAGAAATAACCTGTAACGAAAATTTATTTCATTAATGGACAGCTGAAACGCCGAAATATTTTCATTAGGCAACCTCTCAAATTCATTTCGATATCCTATTCGACAAGTACGAAGAACAACAATAACAAACTGAAATCTCGATTTCCCTAAACCCTCAAAACAATCTCGAAATACGTTCGATAATAATTTTCTCGCGTGTATTAACGACCCGAAGGATTATTTAAATTTATTTCAAGCAAAAAGTAGCAGTAGTTCAGTAGTAAATAGTGGACTATTAGACTTTGAATAGTCCAAGTTTAAGTTTTAATAATTAGAAAAATTAGAAAAATTCAAAGCAGAGTATTCAAAGTCTAATAGTAAGTTTGAGAAAGAAATTTTGAGAGAAGGTAGTTGAGTGTGTATAGGGTGGACATAGGCTGCTAGCCAGAAGCCCTCGACCACCCTACCCACGTCTCAGTACCCTCAGATCAAAATTACGCGAAGTGTCTAGGGCCCAGTATAAAGGGTAAATGATTTCGCGGGAGCTCGCGGGTCTATTTATACCTGTGGTACCCCTTCCCCAAAATCATTAGCAAAGTCGTTAATAATTCGGGCGGGAATCGACTACTTTTCGCGGGAAACGGACTACTTTGCGCGGGAATCGACTACTTTTCGCGGGAGATCGATCACTTTTCGCGGGAAATCGATAATTTCTCGCGGGAATCGGTCACTTTTCGCGGGAAATCCTTCGTTTTTCGCGGGAATCAATTATTTTTCGCAGAAAATCGCCGATTCTTTCGTAATTCTATTTTGATTTCTATTGTAATGTTATAATAACGTATAATTTATTAATTCTCATAATTTTTTGGTATAAATTTATACTTCTAACAATTTGTTATAACATTGCATATAACAATTTATACGTTTTTACAATATTCTTCAATGGAAACATAGGTTTTAGCGTTCTCGTTACTTACTCGTGCTTAAATTAATTTCGTAAGGATTAAAAATCAGGTTGACCTGTGGTCGTAGATTAAAAATAACCATAGTACAGCTAAATTTATCGTGTTAAATAATTCTTTTTACACGAATGAAAAATGTATTCAATGTTTGTTTGTTATAATATCGTGAAATGAATTATATTACACATTTTCTCTATTCACACTGAATTTAAAGATTATAACGATTAAAAATCAAGTTGACCTGTGGTCATTTATCAAGAATAATCATAATAAAGCTGAAATTATTGTGTTAAATAATTTTTTTAATACGAATTAGGAATTTATTCAACGTTTGCTTGTTACTACTTGTTACAGTATACTGTCTCGCAATGTAAATTTAAGTAAATTAGGTTGAACTGCACAGAAAGTGCACAGAACTGCACAAATAATTCATTTCACGATATTATAACAAGCAAACGTGGAATAAACTTTCGATTTGTAAGAAAATGTAATTAACGTAATAATTCTACCTTCACTCTGGCTATTTCTTCAGTGCACGACCGCAGGTCAACCTGATTTTAATCGTTACGAACACAGTCCCACCACGAGAAAGTAATAATAACGTTAAAACGTAATTATTCGCCGAAAAAAATTGCAAAAATGTATAAATGATAATATGTTGTGTTGTAAGAAATTGTGAGAAGTATGAATTTACAATAAAACTTGTGAAAATTAATAAATTATAGGCTGTTAGAAAGTTAGAATAGAATAATGGAAATCTCCCGCGAAAAATAATCAATTCCCGCGAAAAATGGTCGATCTCCCGCGAAATATGGTCGATCTCCCGCGTAAAGTAGTCGATTTCCCGCGTAAAAGGAGGTTTCGCGCCCAATTTTGCTAAAGATTTTGGGGAGAGGGTACCGAAGTTATATAAGGACCCGCCGAGGTCGCGGGAACTCATTCACCCTTTATACTGGGCCATAGACACTTCGCGGCAAATTAGTCTTAAAGGTTCTGAGATGTGAATAGAGTGGTCGGGGGCTACTAGCTAGCCTATGTCCTCTCTATACACACTCTGCCTTCTCAAACTTAACATACACTAGCATTCTGAATTATCGATACTTGGAAAGTTACTATTAGACTTTGAATTTTTCTTTTCTTTTTAATTAAACTAAATTGGTTCTGCATTTATTAATGCTTATGGGCAAGTACTATCAGACTTTGCATATTCTACATGAAATTTTTATTTTGAAATTAATTTCAGTAAATTCCAAGTATCGATATTTATTAATAAATTATTATCGGTCTTTAAATATTCCCCTTCGAATCGGAAATCGCGAAATTAGTTTGAGAGTTTAGGGAAATCGAGATTTTTATTTTGGGGTAGGAATAGGACGTTGATTTCAAACGAATTCGAGGTTCTATTATACTAATGAAAATTTTCGGCGTTTCAGGTGTTTATCGAAATTAATTCAAAATTTGTCGTTACAGCTTAATAATATTTACTTTTATTTCAGCTATTGAATCTAATTTGAAATTTTCTTTCAGTTTCTTGAATTTCTTTTATTTTTACAATTTTTCTATGATTTTCTGTGATATTGAATTGATTTTACGATATTTGCATGATTTGCATGATGTAGTTAGTTGAATTATTTTATTTTATATTGTGATTTGCTGATTTGCAACGAGTGGACTACACTCGTTGCACTGTGCCCACCCTAATTAAACCGTCTCAGTAGTTTACCGCTAATTTTCTGAATTTTTCAATTTTTATAAATACTAGAGTCGGTGAATCGCGTTTTGAAACAATAGCTTCATCCCTAGTTCGCTTATTATTGAATATTTTTACGCGTTTAACTGATACTTCCCAATTATCGTCGCGTATTTTATTCAAATTTTCATCTATCGTAAATTCAAAAAAGATATCAATTCGCGTTCGTTCTTTTCTTTCAATTTTTCACTCGCGTTCTACGAAAGTTTGCTTCAATAATAATATTGAACGTAATACAAATGCGCGATTTCCCCCTCACTAAATAAAACTGAAATAAATCGCGTTTCGAAGTACTTTTCGCGTCGTCCATTCCACAGTGGCTCACGATTCGTGAGTCTGTGAGTCTTGGAAAATGAACTGGAACTGAAAATCTGAGTGGA
>NW_017100191.1:4195097-4195572 GCF_001263275.1 Habropoda laboriosa | reverse complement strand
AACATGTCACGCCAGACAGTGAACGTGTTAATAAGTAAGTGTTGTTCAAATTATGTCGTGTTTGATGTCATTTTCATCAGAAAAATGTCACCAACATGTTAAAAAAAAGTTCCAGATGAAAAAAAGTAAAATTAAAGAAATTATATTTTTCTATTATGATTTGTCGAGATCTGGTAAAGGAAACCGACTGGTGTAGTGTTACACGCTTGACTGACTGCAAGCGAGATAACATGGGCGCAGCAATGACGCAACCTAGGCGTAGGACCATCTATACTGTCACTTGTAGAATCCAAACTTACTGACTCTTGTAGAGAATTTACTATATTTGTATTCCAGATTATTTTTGAACCTACTGCAACTATATAAGAAATTACATTCTGTCAGATTTAGTATAAATATTGAATTTTAATTTGCAAGAGTAAAGCAATTTTTATTAACATTTTAAATAAAACACTTAAAAAATTTTGTAAATAAC
>NW_017100191.1:4173025-4194996 GCF_001263275.1 Habropoda laboriosa | reverse complement strand
AATTTTCTTTAAAAAAAAAAAAATATTTCGAGCAAAAGTGGAAATATTAAGAAATTCTAAAAAATTAAAAATAGTTTGCAAAATTCTCCAAGCATTAAAAACGCTACATAAAATTCCAGAAATATTGAAAATATTTTTCACACTGCAGAAACAGTGAAATAATTTCTTTTTCTCCAAGTTCCGTTAAAAGAGTATGATATCAAACGGTCGTAGAATTGAAAATAAGCGTTAGAGACTCGTGTAAGTGTTTAAATTCGATGTGAGAAAACCGATCGAGCTGGAATGCTGGAAAAACGATCCTCGAAGTTGCTCTTAATGGAATCGAATTGAAGCGAGAGTTACCGCGCAACGAAGAGCTGAATAATTATTACCAGACTGCGTATAAAATTACTCGATGATGATACTCGGTACATCGATACGCAATTTAATAACTTGCCGAACAAATAATGATTGTAATTAGCGATGTAACGCAAGTCGTCCAGAAGAAAGAGAAAAAGTATGGTGAAAAAGAGAGGCAATATTTATTAACTCGATAAAATTTGAAGTACATGCTTCGCGATGGAAACGTCGATGTTAGAATTTGATAATATCAATAAATACCAGAATTATAGACCATAAAAATTGCAAAAGCGTTTGTATATACACAGTTGGAACGTAGATTCGACGGGCGATCACTCAAGTCAAGCTTGCCTGGCAGTGTCAGGACCGGAATTTAGGATGGATTTTTACTTTTTCACCGTCCTCCACAAAATGGGATTTTTCGTATTCCTCGAGTGGCTCTTCTCGATTTTTCAAGTCGTATTTCAATTTCTGCAGGTTTCGCGTCTCTTATATCGAAAGTACACATGCACGTCGAATAACTTAATAATAATTTAAAGCGTGAAGGAAAATCGGATGGAGAAATGGTAGAAAATTGGGAGGAAGCAAAGGGAGAATTTTTAGAAATATTTCGAGTTTTCTGAAAATTTCACGCGAAGTGTTTTCCAGAATGTAAATTCGCCAAGCGGAAATATATCGTGACAACGGGAGGGAAAATCCAGACAGATATACTCCGACAAATGGTCGTAAAACATGACACGACTGAAAACCAACGAGGGAAAAAGAGAGAAAAATCGAAGAAGGGTTAAAGAAAAATAGAGGAAAAGTCAAACGGTGTAACAGATTGTGAAAAATCGAGCGAAAAAAAAGAAGAGCAATTGGAAAAATCGAAGGAGAACAATTCGAATCTTCTTGCGCGATAAAAATTGACGATGGCGATAAAATGGAGAGAGAAAAAACACTTTGGGAGGTTCCGTATCAGAATGCAACGAGGAAAACAGACGCGACAATAAAAAGACGTTTCAAGACTCCAGCGTGTACGGATGCATTTACATTCCCTTTGGTATACGTAAAGCGAAACCCTTTCGTGTCGATTCTATTCACCAGTTGTGTATAGAAAAGCACATGTATATACATTGATTATTGTACGAAACATTTATTGAGAACCGATCGATGCAATCTCTTCTAACGCAGTCCAGGTGTTTCAGCTGGATATTTGACCACGTAACACTTTGCCAGTGGATTCCGCGATTGAATGAACCCAAAAGATCCATTATCGTGGGAATACTTTGAAATCGAGACTCGTGCACAGAAAAGTATTTAAAAAAAAATAAACACAGCTTTCAATTTTTACCAGTTATCTGTACAATTTACGCGTTTGAAACACCCTGTATGTTCAGTCACACAGACGAGTCAAACTATACCCTATCATGCAGCAATTTTTTTTTTCAATATACCTTTTATTGCAGTTAAATTTGAATATATACGATAACCTACATTTTTATTGTACATAGTGTTTCGAATGTAAATCAACATTCCAGCCGTTGGATTTTACGATTCTTAACCCTTTGGACTCATAATTTTTCTTTTTTTAATTTTCTCTTCAATAACTCCCTATTATTTTAAGTATTTTAGATGGAACGTACTTTAAAAGACATTTGGTCGATAGGAACGAATTTAAACAATTTATAGCATTGTTTAAATTATGTGTATACCTGTTGCTTATCTAGATAAAAAAAATATTGCAAAATATAATAACTGTGAATAA
Organism: Habropoda laboriosa; assembly: GCF_001263275.1. Taxonomy (NCBI): domain Eukaryota; kingdom Metazoa; phylum Arthropoda; class Insecta; order Hymenoptera; family Apidae; genus Habropoda; species Habropoda laboriosa. The sequence continues at coordinate 4,192,910 of NW_017100191.1, read as the reverse complement.
AACTGATGTCAAGTCACACTCGACAAAGTAGTTCAAAGGGTTGAGAAGATAAACGTAATCAGTAATTGAAATTTACGTATTCATTACACGAAAATTACTTTTCGAACGTAAAATTCATCCGGTGGATGGTCCACGATTTGTCGAAATGTATCATTAGCACGAGGCAAGGCCGCTCAGGCAACCGTTTTGGGAGCAACAGCGCTCTTTTCTGCCCCGAGCAGAGCCGATATGTCGCCATATCGACAGAATGATAAAGACTGAAAGTCTTGCACAGAAATGATAACAAGCCATGACATTGGTGATGTTTATGAATCTGAACGCAGCAAAGACTGGTCTACGGTATAATCAAGTATACGCGTACTTGGTAAATCTTCAACGCTGATTTATTCGGAAACGAAGCCCGATACGAAAAAGTGTCATTCTTTTTTTTTTCGACTTATTTTTGCACGTAAAGTCACCCGGTTGCCGCTTGTACCGCCAGTTCGCAAACACCGTGTACAACGACGTTTAACACTAGAACTACCGGCCGGGTCAAAATGACCCATTAGCAACTTTCCAAAACCAGTGAATGTTCGATACACAGCGAGTATTACCATTTGTAACTTTTCAACTTTATTTTCTGCATGTATGCTTCTATTTGTACCGATCTAATCTAATTGTTCATTCACATTTTAGTTACATAAAAATTCACTTTTGTAAAGTCGCTAATAGGTCATTTTGATCCGGTTGGTAGTTCTAGTGTTTAATCACCTAACCTACTATTCCTGAAGGATTCACAGTACGAACGAGATCTATAGAGGAAGAGAGAACGATCTGAAAGTGTAACTTGGGCAACGAAGAAGAGAAAGAGGATTCTGGAGAACGTCGATATGAATTTACTCGAGCCTCTTAAATAACATTTATATCACTCGATCATTGGAGTCACTCCATTGACCCAGCCGCTGAATTATTCCATTCCTTAGTGTCGGGAAATTAGTTTGCCCCGCCGGTTAAATCATTCAACACCCCCGTTTCCCAGACAAATTGGATTAGCCCGAACTGTTAGCAGAAGCGATTTTTGCAAGTCAAACAGGTGAATTATTCAACCAGCTAGTTACTGTTGCGCAGCTTCTTGCCGGGTTTTTGTCTAAGAATTTATCTCTATCCTGCACGATTCAACGTTGATTGCCGTTAAATTCTCTCCGCTGGTGAAATTGCTCGAGAGATGTCCTGCCGTACAGTTCAGAACTTCGAGTATCGTTTTTAATTGACGATATTTATGGATGAATCGTCCTGAATGTAGAATATTCACGAATACCACGACGAGGACAAACAGAAACGAACAAATACAATTTGCAATGGATAAATGGATCGATCCCATCGAGAATTGAAACAAGTACAAAACTCCAGGACAAATCTGTCCGACGGTCGAATGAAAAGTTCGCGGTTTAAGTTTGCAGGACTAGCTTGCTAGATGCTTCTAATTGTCACCGTATAATATGTCATTTATTTTCTAATTTTCTGTTTTGCGGAATTTTCAAATTTGAAATCTAAGGAATTCGTAATTCTTTAATTTTCCAATCTCCAAATATTCAAATTTCTAATCTTTCAAATTGCGAGCAGCGATCAAATACCTGGTGATAAATCGCCCCACTGCAAGCATCATTCGAAGTCCTTGCAGCGAGGTCCTTTATCGCCAGGTATTGGGTCATTTCCCACTTTTATCCATCTTTTCTGCGTCACTGCAAACACCTCTACCTCATCAGCTGTAAAAGAGAGAGACGAAATGACATAGCCACGAAACTCCGTACTCGAATCAGTACACAAATGATCCCACGTTATACGGTACAAAGTAGAAACACCTTGGAAGAGGGGTTCTCGTACCGCGGAAATCACGATAAAAATTCCAATAAATTCGCGCAAAATTTGACGAGGAACGCGACGGTGCACGTTTACGTATTCCGTGTACTCGATGAAAGTGTTTAGCAAGGATAAAACGCGCGTATTCAAAGGCTGAAAAGCAGACGGTGAGCGAGGAGTGTGTATTACACGATATAATCCCGCGAGGGGTGGTTATTTCCTCCCAGAAACTAAATAAAAATATCATAGGTCGCATTCGTTTGTTCATGAGGACAAATATTTGTCTGTGATAGGAGGCGGTACTCTATTGTCCCGCGAGCTTCCAACGTTAATTGTGTATCGATCGGGAGCCGACCATGAACAACCGTGTTTTCTTCTTCACATTTGATCTGTTTCTTTTCGTCGAAGAGAAATCTTCACTTGGTGCAGGCTCTTGCAAAGCCGCAGATCGATAGAGTGGAGAAATTGGGGGAAAAATGCGTAATCACGCGTGATTCTTCCATCGGGAAGCTTGGAAGATGAGTTAGGCGCTTGAAGTCGAGCAACCCGCCATGCACGGACCACTTTACGAACTCTCTCTGAGTTTCTGCGTGAGAAATTACACATTTTTTCACGTGTTACACATTCGCACTGTAATTGTATAACATCGTTATGCACTTACTGTGTTATTGTATAACATCGATTACATTCTTTTTTTAAATTAATATTAAATTTTAATTAAGTTGACCTGAATTTTCAATTTAGAGTTAATCCCAGCTCTAAATGCTAAACAACATTAAATATGAAAATGAAACGAAGCAACGTGTAATTTAATAATCTGAACATAACTAAAATCCCACAGAAACGCTGAGTGTGCGTCAGGTTGCCAGTCTATAGGCGTCCAAAATAGTCCAATCTCCATTGCTAACGAAAAATAAAAACGAAATAAAAAAGAACATCATGTTCGGTTATTATTAGGTAGCGAGATGTGAAATATCGAATTGTTTGGGGGAATTCGAAAATTAAATACCAACGAACGTATTTTTCGTCCAAATAAACACCAATAAAAAAATTCCTCTGGAAAAAAGAAGAGCTTTTCAACACTCGACAAATCTATTTTAACGATTCTAAATCCAACGTTTCGTATTGTATAATATAACACTTTCGTGACACACTCTATTTATTCGTGAAATTGTCCAGGAACGTGACTTGAAACCACGACGGATACGAAATTCGAGAGAAAGTAAATCCGTATTTTCCAGGAATCCATTTATAAACGTGGAAACGGAAAGGAATTCTACAAAGGCAGTCACATTGTAGCCAGTGAATTCCCTTGAATCCTTCCCTCCTATCCTCGTGGCCATGGAGGTTCAAGGTTTATTAGGTGAAAATTAGACGGACGAGAGTGATCAGGAGGGAGGAAATTAACGGGAGACCGGCGTGTACAAGCTTCCCTCACTTTTTCGGATAATTTATTCCAAGCTCGGAGTTGTTTGTCGCCGTCGAAGCTCTCGTAGAGTGAAACTCCTGGGCGCATCAATCTGTGTCGAGACGTGGAAAAGTATCGAATTAACTTCCTGCAAGAAATTGCCTACATTCGTAGAAAAGGTCTCAATTTCTTAAAACATCTACATGTTTTTTAAATGACAAATAAAACACCGTTGCAAGAAGAATGTTAAATCGAGTACTGGGAGATTCTACGTGAAAAAATGAACGAAAAATGTCGAATAAAATTATTTTTCAGGGGGCTCTGTTTAAGAGAGAATTGAATATGAAGACTTTTTGGAGAAAAATTCAGTTCTGTGAATTTCGAAAATTTCAATTTTCACGAATGTGCAACAAAGAGAGTTTTATAGCATTTGGTCTACGTGTATTGCATACAATGAGCATTATTTTGAAGATCAAATGTTTGCTACAAAAAATATTTCTTCTATGAAAAAAATTTGTCTTCCATCTTACTCACCCTTTCGAGCCATTTAAATTGCGAATAAAAATTTTTTCGTAACACCGTAGCTAGAGAAGGTAATTAGATGACCTGTTTCAAGTGACCCACTCTGTATATAAATAGCATCTAGTGGTGAATATATGCGATAAATCAGCAATCAAAAATATTAGGTGTATAAATTAATTCGGTGCCATTTTTCACAAAGTCTTGACGGCTCTATCGACTCAAAACCGTCATAATTTTTCAGAGACGAAACTCTTTAGTTACTGCATAAATGGAAAAAGATGATCCAAAATAATGGAGATTATTTATAGCATTAAAATTGCGTTCGACCTTTAGTAAATAAATATTGAAGTTTGCGAGAAAAGACACCGAATTAATTTGTACACCTAATATAAACGGGAGACATGTAGATCAGAGAGACTACAGCTAAAGGGTTGAAGACAGTTTCTTAGCCTGATCAGCGCGACAAACGAGCACAAAGATTTGCATTTATACGAGCCACAAATTCCTAGAGTGTTCAAATATTATGCATCAACTGGTCGTAGTGCCACGTAGCTGCGTTCGATCACAGGTCTGCTCCCTTCAGATCCATCAAGGGTAGAAAGGATATCGTTCCGCCAATGGAGAAATGAACTGTCAGATAAGAGGAAGGAGATCATTATAAAAGGCGTGGATAAGGAATGTGCACGGTGGCTTTTATTTCACACCACGTTAAATACAGATTTCGCTGGTGTCACGTGAAAGAAGTGAATCGAAACGAAGGTGAAATTTGCTGCGAGAAAATAGATTTTCCCTTTAATTGCCGCAGCCCCGACCGGCGAACGGTTTCTTCAACAAGGACGAGAATTGATTCGAAGAATTTGTCACGAGCCGAAGAATTAATAGGTACGAAGTTAGAGCAACGGGGGAAAGTGTTAATTGACCGATGAATTTTTTAACACGTTGCTTTTCGTGGAAATTATGATTCGATGGGAAGGAGTGGATTGTTGATTCATGGAAATTGGAAAAGTCAAGTATGAGGTGTGTGAAAATCGATACACTCGATTAGCAGGATAATGTATGTTAGACATTATCATCGGAATATGTATTAAAAGGCGAACTTTCTCCAGCTGGAGTTCAGCAATTTTGCTGTCTGGACGTATCCAGAGGGCTACTTTGTTAAAAGTCAATTTTTAAAATTGGGCAAGATTTCCTTAGCGAAATAATTTGAAAGGGAGAAGTTGAAAAATAAAGTTGTTGCAAGAAAGAATTCTCTACTTCAGTTATAAGAGCATAGTAATGGTGACTAAAGAAATATTTGAGATATTAAGAAATTACTCGTATGAAGCTTTAAGGTTAACCACGTAACATAAGTAGAAAAATAAAAAATTAAAATGTTATTTTAGATTGAACTGTTATAACAAGAATTTGTTAAATTCAATAAAACTAGCATCATCAAACACAAATTATAACCAAAAACTGAAAATAATTAAACTAAAAGTGAAAATAAAAGATTGCAGCCATTTTCTTATCAAAATGGTATCATTAAGCCCTCGTCATTACTAAAAACTAAAAAATTCAGATATTAGGTCAGAATTGAATTTTTAGTTTGGTTATTGAACCATTTTCGAACGAAACTGATATCGTTAAATCTCAATCATTACCAAATAATAAAAATAATTACACCAAATATGAAAATAAAAAATTTCATGGGCATTTTCCAGAGAAAATAAAATAAAAATGGAAAAAACATTGAAAAAATGGTTTCATTAAATCTTCATCACTTTCGTGAAGTTAAAAATCTGTGTTCTCGTTGGCGTAAAAAGAAACGACGACCAACAAGTGGATCTACAGTGGACAATAAACAGTTAATAATGGCGCAACAGTGTTTCTGGCTCACGCAGTCCCAAAAGGACACAGTGGAATCCTAATATCCGGACGAGCACTAGGGTGACCGTGCCTCTAGCCCGTCGACGGAGACAAATTGAACTATACGGCTGACAGAATCCAGTATCAGCGACCCTGACATCGGTTGATGGAAATAGAATTGATTCTGGTATCGAGATAGTCAAGAAAAAATGGGGTTTAAACAATAAAAGCAGTTCACGGTGTTCTCGAGGGTCGTGATTCGAGGAAATCAAAACTTTGCTGGTGTTCTCCACGTGTTTCCATGAAAACTGAAGCGAATAATAATTTGCCAAATTTCTATTTCGAAAAATAATTTTGTAAATATACATTTGGGAAAATAATTTTGCAAATCTTCATTTCGAAAAATAGCTTTCCAAATTTTCATTTCGAAAAATAGCTTTCCAAATCTTCATTCTGAAAAATAATTTTGCAAATCTCGATCTCGAAAAATTATTTTCCAAATCTCCATTTCGAAAAATAATTTTCCAAATCCCGATCTCGAAAAATAATTTTCCAAATCTCCATTTCGAAAAATAGCTTTCCAAATTACCGTTTCGAATAATAATTTTCCCAAATAATTCTCATTTCTTTCCATTTTGAGATCGTACACTATTTTATCGTAATCAAAGCTGTCGATTTTGGATAAAAATTAATGAAATTTATACAGAGTACCCCAAAAGTCATTTTACCATGTAAAAATTGAGCAACTTTTTTCCTATCATAAATTTAAACATTTTTTATTTCAACTTTGAAAATTTAATCGCTAAATTTTATGGATCGCAATATGTCTGTTTTAATTAATAAATTTTGATTCGTCGTTCATTTCAATTGGACGAATTAAAAATGAGAATCACTGAGATATTTTTCGTTGACAAAATCGTGACGTTTCGAAATTCAAATCGCTGGATTCTAACGGGAAAACTTTTCAGGGACGAGCTTCAATATCCCTTTGACGCGATGTTTTCCCCAAAAAAAGCACATAATATCACGAATGAATTTTAGTGACTTAAACAAAGATGAAAAATGGAACTCCGACTTTCGATTAACACCGTCGAGTTCGTTTCTCGAGCAACAGAACGTTTATCGATAAAGCGTTTCGAAATATGGAATGGACTTTAATTGCTGGAAAGTTGTATTCAACGATGGAATGCTATTTTTTGACAGCCAAATTGGAAATCTGATCACTTCGGTAATAAATCTACTTCGAACTCCCTGTACAATTTTGCAACAATAAAGTCTGAAATATTCTTTCGAAATACTTCCGCTAAATACTTGGAAAAAATCACGTTAATAAATATTCTGAGAATTCTAAAAAAAAAAAGTGAACTGAAATGTGCAACAAAGTTATAAAACACTTTTCTCGAAAATTAAAGAAGAATCTCTTAATGAGAATCGTGCAAAGAGAATGAAAAAGTGTTTCGAAACGAAGAGGAAGCCCCAACAACGAAGTGCTTTCAGCGCGAAAGAAGAGAGCAAATCAAACTTGGTTCAAAGAAAGCATTTCCTGATTCGAGGTGACGTAGGTGTCAAAAGAAAAGAATGATCCTGCAAGTTTACACTTCTTGGTCAAAAGCTATACATTATCGAACCATACATCTTTCCTACTTCTATTATACAGCGTGAAGCAGGTAAAGTGTGATAATTGAACGTTATCAAAAATATTGGTGATATGAAAAAATGTTAGAAAAAATTGGAGTATTTTAGGGAACACTTTTCGGCGTAATTAAATTTTTTGTACCTGAATATATGTATACATTTCAATATGATCACTTAATAGTTTGAGCTTGAACTGTGTCGACGACATTTGCGACCTTGGTATCACCTTCTGTTCAAACTTTTCTTTCTCGAAACACATTGCCAATATAACCAGTGCCGCCCTCCGTACGCTGAGCCTTATTACCAGATCACTTCGGTACTTTAACAACATCAACACATTGAAAATGCTATATTGTTCTCTGGTTCGCTATCAACTAGAATACTGCTCTGACTAGAATTTCAGTCAGAAACGATTAGGCACACCTAAATGCTGCAAGCCTAATCGTTACCGCATTAGGTCATAATTCAGAAGGAATGATGCATGCCTAAGTTAGGCATTCCTAAAAGTTGCCATACGTGGCCCAAATGGGGGTGGTCCAGAATTTCAGTCAGAAACGATTAGGCACACCTAAATGCTGCAAGCCTAATCGTTACCGCATTAGGTCATAATTCAGAAGGAATGATGCATGCCTAAGGTGGGCATTCCTAACAATTGCCATACGTGGCCCAAATGGGGGTGGTCGAGCACACGCCTAAGTTAGGCATTCCTAACAGTTACCATACGTGGCCCAAATGGGGGTGGTCGAGCGCACGCCTAAGTTTAGGCATGCCTAAAGACGAATGTGGGCCTAATGCGGAAACGATTAGGCACACCTAAATGCTGCAAGTCTAATCGTTACCGCATTAGGTCCTAATTCGGAAGGACGAGCACACGCCTAAGTTAGGCATTCCTAACAGTTGCCATACGTGGCCCAAATGGGGGTGGCCAAGCACACGCCTAAGTTGGGCATTCCTAACAGTTGCCATACGTGGCTGAAATGGGGATGGCCGAGCACACACCTAAATTAGGTGGAGTGGGGTTCTCAAACTTATATATATTTACAGACATCTCAGTGTCGGACATACGCTTGCGTGAGAGCTTTCAACAAGATAAAAGTTTTTACAATTTAATCCATACAGTGTCTTGACGAGGTATTCCTCGTGAGATTTCATTAATGTCTCCCAATGACAGCCTAATAAAGCTATTCTAATATGGGCCTCATTGGATAGACATTGGGAAAGCCTAATGCGGCCCTAACGCGGTTTTCCGAATTAAGTAGTCGCGAATATTCCGCGTTACATACCGCATGCGGGCCTGATGGGGCCTAACAGGCAAATTGGGCTAGCCTAATGCGGACCTAATGTCTGCCTAACTGAAATTTCTAGTCGGGTGGTCACCTTACCAACATTACCTCTGCGTTAATCTCGAGAGCGTACAACACAAATTTCTGCGGATTGCATCTCGTAAATTAGGCTTCCCCGTGCCACCTATGGACCATGATTGTACGCATGTCCAATCCCAACTTAATCTACTGCCTCTCGATCTCCGCCGCACTGAGTTTGATCTTATATTTTCCTACAAAGTTCTGAATGGCATTGTAACGTGTCCGTCAATCCTATCTCACTTCGGTTTAATTGCACCCTCGAACTATCGCCTAAGACGACATTCGTTTCTACATGAAGAAATTCATAGAACATTTTACGGTCGATTTAATTGTCTGAACTGCGTATTCGTCAATGTTAACAAACACAGCGATTCTCTAAATTTTTTTGGTTCTTCAGATTCATTCAAGGGTAACGTTTCTCGCATACCTAGATCTTAAGTGTTTTAATGTACCTTTATGTCCTTGGATTCTCTTTTTGTATTCTAAAGGGTTTCGTTTACCCGTGAATAAATAAATAAATAAAATAAAATAAATAAATCACTTCTTTTTTTTTTTAAAGAAACTGTGTATTTATCGATATGCGCTAATTTAGACGAATTCAAAGTGACTATAGTCAGTTAAGATCAATCAAAGTCAGAGGTAAAGGAAAAGCAATCATATTCGTATCAATATTTTTTCATATCACGAAGGTAATGTGCATTTTGATAATATTCATTTGCATCACTCTGTATATAAGTTCTCAGGAGATGTGTTCAATTTTAGTGATAAATGAGAGCGAAAATTTTCTGGCTAATATTAATCTCTTCGAAAATATTTCCAATAATGGTAAACAAACACAGTTTCAACGTTTTTATTGAGGTGAAAAATCGAGGAAATTTTTGTGTTTACTCTCCAAATAGCAAATTTTTTTATATCCATATAAATACTCGTGGTTTTTAGTTTAAACAACTAATTGTTATGTTTTTACTATATTCGGAAATTCTGTGAAAGGTATGAAATTTTCTTGAATAAACATTCCTGCACATGTTATACCGTCGAAATTCGAAAGCAGTGGAACTCCAACGAAATCATGGCGGCAGATTGTGGGAGGTGATAAACCACGTGTTTCATTAACAGCGAAAGCTAATTAAATCTCTTGAGCGGGGATTTGCTATCTTTGTACTCCGCGCACGTGTACGTACAATTTTTTGCCTTCGTCATCTTTTGTCAGTTTTCTCTTGCAGATTTCTTTTTCACTGTTCGCTCTTTGGTGAACGGAACGGTGTTAGGCCGATGGAAAAATGGAGAGTAGAGTTGAAGCATAAATTTATATTAAAAAATCTGACTTTTATTCTTAACAAAAATATCTTTCCTTTCCCTTGAACAATTTTGAACTGTACTAAAAGAAAACGTTAAAATTTCACGGATACAATTTGTATTTAAATGTTCTCTCCTTGCTTGAGCAACATTTTTTCAAGAATATTAAACCATGACAATTGTGAGAATAAAAAATACTTTCTTCAAACGTGAAATATTAACGTTAACTTTTTGTAACATTAATGGTGCACATCTTTTTCACTAGCTTTACGAACATTAAAATTCCAAAAATTGTTTATCTTAAGTTCAGAGTAAACGATGAAGTCTCACGTTTATTAAATTTAACGATATTCTTAATCTGAAAAAATAAACGGAAAATGTATTCCCCAGATTAGCGTTGTAAGGTTGATATTAAACATTGGAATAACAGAATTTCGCTGAATCAATATCGCAATATCCATTGAACCCCTACGAAAGAAAATACCTTTTCTCAGGGAAGCTAGGGAAAATTCGCGAAACAGAACGAAATTAAAAAATGCGACACGAACTCCGTTATTTATCTACCCAGTGACGCCGAAGTATTTGTTTTACGCTAACACCACGCTCTATATACGCCATACTTCCAACCAATAAACACGACGCCTGGAAGGATCGTAGTTTCAGGGGACTTTTTGTATAAACGAAATGTTCGAAAAAAAATAAAAAAAATGGAACATTCTCTGAAGGCGTTGTGAACGTCGAAGAAGATACCGCGCTATAATTCCTCGTCATAGATATGCGCGAAACGCGTGTGTTTGATTGCAGCTCGAGACGAAAGGCGGAAGTTACGCGTGGAATGGAGACGGGCATTTGTCTTGGCGGAATGCGCACAGGAAAATGGAACTACCGGGACGAACGCTGGATTTTCCGCTGGTTTTTCCACGAGAAACATTATCGTGGTACTACTCAGGTCACTTATGGCAATTCGAGGTTAACACAAAGATCCAGATCCACGTGAAGACACTGTACACAGGATTTTCAGGAATTTTCAACGTTTGTCAACGAATCGCAAAGCTGAAAGATTGAATTGCGGGTTCAAAGGAGAAATAGAAGATGTAGAAATTAGTATTGAAGATCTGAGAAAAACGAACAATAGTAAAAAAAACTTGTGCGATGAAATGCGAAGCTGGAAAATTGAATTTTTCGCTGACTTAAGGATACTCGATTTTTAGGTCATTTTTCAGGTAAAATAATTTCACATGATAATTTCGGATTAGTTGAATTAATTTTGGTTGAATGTGTAGGATGATTGTAGCAATTTCCCAAATAATTTACACAAGACAATTGAACGTCAGAAATCTCTTTATCCTAATTAATTACAATAATCCGGATTAAAGCAGTAATTAACGCGATTAAGCGACCTTACTAGGCATCGACAGCGTTGACGGATTAATTACACCCATTCAGAGCGAAGAAGACACCTTGGAAGCTATCAATTACTATAATAGCTGATAACATCCTTATCGATTGGCCAGACGTGCTCCAGAATTCTCTTAAAACGACGAAAGAGAACAGTGAAGTGTATAAAATGGTTACACAAAAAATTCGTAGAACGTTAAAAAAAGAAGAAGATGAAGAAGAATAAACGATCATCTTCGTCACGTAAACGAGTGGATGAAAACAGAGCTCTCATTAGAGACTCCACGGTGAATTTATGTCGACCATAAACTCTACGCTGTGTACTTTACTCGTTTATCGATATTCGTTGGGAACAACATACCCAGTGGTCAATTAATATGGAAATCCGTGGAAGAAAGTTTGAAAGTTTTCTGACCTAACCTTTGGAAACTTTCGATTGCTTATCGATCCAATAATTGTTTTCAACGGAAGGTCAATCCTTAACCTTTGTGATAAGCTATCGCGAAAGATCTCCGGCGATTAACCGTAGGGAGCCTAAGCTGTTGAAAGGTCTAATTTCAGATTTCAAGATTTAATCTAACTTCGGTTCGATTTAAATTGAAAAATAAACTCAATATTTGTGCTTGAAATCGTTAAATGTAATTACTTTTTCGTATAAAAATAGATTATTTCAGGGTTACACGAGTTATTTAGCGAGGAAAATTAAAGTTAAAAACTTTGTTTTTTTTTATCCTCCCTCTGACTTCCTAGGGAAGAAATTCAAGGTGCTAGAAAGATGATGAGCAGGGTAATTCGGGTCTGGTTGCCTTGAAACTCCACGGAACTGCTTTCTCTCACGAAAATATAGAAATGGGAGTCCTGGGAACACGTTCCGTCATTCCTGGCCGAATCTGATCACGTAGAATCGCGGGAAGGAAGATTTAAGCGGGTCAAGGGAAGAAATTCACGGTGCTAGAAAGATGAGGAGAGGTTCAGTATGATTGCTCAAGTATGATTGCTTGCGGGTTAAGTATGATTGGAACATGGGCTTGACGATAAGTCTAAAGCATTTGACAGACTTTGGACAATCTTTAAGGCGGAAGCGACAACGGGATCTGTGGAAAATGGAGGTCAGATGAGCCACTATGTTGGGTCCATTAGCCTGGACGAGGAGAAAGAAATTCGGCAGACCGTTAGAAAGAGGAAATATGATCGACTGGTGGTATAGATTGCTTGAAAACGATTTGTGACAAACTGTAACGTTGAATTTTTTTAAATCTCAGGAGAGAAAACTGATTTTCCAGAATTTTTCGTTTTCCAAATTCAACTCAGTAGTTTCTTTTGGAGAAAATCATGGAAATTAATGGAACGTTCGAAAAATGAAAAAATCTGAGGAGAGGAAATTGATTTTCCAGAATTTTTCGTTTTCCAAATTCAACTCAGTAGTTTCTTCTGCAGAAAATCATCGAAATTAATGGAAAGTTCTAAAAATGAAAATGGAGAACTTATGAAAAATATGTCAAATCATCGACAATGAAATTGAAAGGGTCGCGGAAATTTTGAAACAAACTCCGTGGAACTTCTGTTATTTGAAAGTTCGTTTGAGCAATTTCCCAGCCTCTCCCGAGCTCAAAGAAGAGTTCTCATTCATGGAAAATTGTTTATAATGTCGAAAGAGGAGTGTGCAATCAATTTACCTCGTTCTGAGGCGGAGCAAAGTGTTTCGTCACGAATTGTGTACTCGTTAAAAGCTTCTGCCTCTCGTTAGGAGTTCGATAAAGAGCGGTGAACGAATGGCACCGTGGTTGCAGCAATTTTCCACGGTAAGACATTATAAAAAATACTGGCCAGACCGCGGTTTCTAATCGGGCGAAGTGCTATAAGAAAAAAGTCGAACTGACCAAATGGATGAACAAGTCACGTGGACTGTGTACTATCAACAAAATTAAATTAGATTCCAGTAGATAAACCTGATAATGGTCAAACAGCGATCTTCGATGTTGTTTATTAATTACGTTTTGTTGGTAAAGCTGGTAATTACCTTTTGTTGTTAAGTTAGTTTGCTGTTTCTGCATCAATCGTAATAACGTAAACATTCGTGTTCGTGTACACTTACAAATTACTGTTATTTCAATATTTACTTCAATCAAAATATAATCGATATAATTGAATATTTCATAATTCCTAATTCTAATAATTTATACAATTTACGTATAAATTTAAACATAAAATTGTGTAAACATAAATTATATATATACATACATATAGGTATATCTTCCTTATTTTCAGATGAACAAAAGATTTCATTGGTTTGAGGCTTCGAAACAATGCACACAGAAAATAAAAATTCTAAACTTTCAAAATTCCACAAAAATTCGCCAGATTAACGGCAAAGTTCGTTAATCCTCGAATGTTTGCTTTTATGGTTTAATAAGGCAAATAGAGTTACTATCCTTTGATGAAATTGCAGGAATTTTATGGTAAAATACGAAAAGATTTTTTGAAAAACTGTCCTAAGAAGAAAAGGATCAATACTCTGACGAAATGGTATAGATATTTCAATGGAGACTTTTGGAACAAATTGAAAGGGGACAAAGGGGACATTTAATACATCTAAGGATCTTCTAAGAAGAAAAAGATTCACATAAAAGCATATGTAGGTAGAGGGAGCACAATAGCGAACAAAGATTACACAAAACAAAGGAATTGTTATATTTTTCAAAGAGTTCGCGCGAAATTTTAATTGTAAATTTTAAAAAACAAGAGAAAATAGTCGAATCAGTATAAAAATAGATTGAAATAAAAAGAATCCAATACTGGACAAACAGAAAGCAAGAGATGAATCATTAATTTCCCCTAAAGATAAATAAGAAACATTGCTTCATTTTAATCATCCATTGATCCAAATACTCTTCCGGACAAAATAAAAATAAATCGAAAGGAATATACGAAAAATGAAATTCTTCCGTAATAAACAAGAAGAGTCGAGCAGAATAAGTGAAAAATAAAGTTCTTCCACAAGCAAATAATTATAAACGAAATTTATCATTTTAATTATAACACTGAGGAAGGACCAAATACTGTTCCAGACGAAATAAAAGTAAATCGAAAGCAATGTATGTACATGAAAAATGAAATTCTTCCGTAATAAACAAGAGAAATTGAACAGAATAAGTGAAAAGTAAAATTCTTTCTCAAACAAATAATTATAAACTATCATTAATAAACTAATTATAAATTATAAACGAAATTCATAACTGTATCGTTATAAAAGGGCTGTAATGGCGTCTCGGGAAACACGAAAGGAGTATGAAATTATGTAGAGCAGGACGCTCTTGAAACGTTTACTCGTTGATGCTGACCGTTTCATCGATAATAGGGCGGAGAAACAACTTTCGAGATGCTTAAGGACGAAGTTCGAGAGAGGCTTTAATTAGACTTCATATAAATAAGCACGCGTGAAAAAAAGAAATATTGTTTGCGTTCAGCATTTTTTAACCTGGGATCGCGTGGTGAAAAACATCTAACAGGATCGTGATCAAAGTGGAAACTCTCCTTCCGATCGAAATTCCACGGCGAGTTTATCGCGAGGCCACCGATCGATCCTGCGCAAATTAGGTTTGATGGCGCGCCGTCAGTTATTATTAAACGATCGGGGCTTCTCTTCAAGCTCTTATTGTTCAAGATTTGTTTGGAATTCAGATATTCTGGGGTGGATGATGCGTCGGTATCGAGTTCATGGCTAGCCGGCAGATAATATCTGTGAAAATTCGTAGAGCTCCGATTTATTGCAAGTTCCTGAAGATAGTAACGAGGTCTGACATATCAACCCCGAAGAATATAGAAATGAAATGAAATTGCTAAATAAAAATCGGGAGGTCGAGGTGAAGATTTTTTGTAAATTTCAAATGAAATTCATTTAGATACTCCGTGATGTTGAAAATAAATTCAAACAATTTTTGAAAAAGCTTCTGTGAAGAAAAGATTGCTTGAAATGATTTTTATTTTTATATACAGGGTGTTTCCGGAAATGTGGGCATAACTTCGGGGATAGACTCAGTACGTTAAAATAAGAAAAAAAGTTCATATGAACGTATGCCCGATGTAACTTTGTTTCCGAATTACGTTATTTCATATTTTTCATAGAAATTGTTCGAAGTGGTCACCCTCGGTTAGAATGCAGGCTTCCAAACCTCGTATCAATGTAAATTATCGTTCAAATTGTTATGAAAGGTATTAGATGATCACTCCAAATTATTATGAAACGTATTAGCAAATTGCCATACGAGCTGTTACCACCAAGAACATGGTTTAACTGATTGAAACAAATTATGAAATGAGATTTCATAAAATGAGATAAGAAGCGTTACTTGTAAACGATTAAAAGAAGCAGTCAACAGAGTCATAAGAATTACTGCAAGACAAAAGCGGCTATAATTTGGAAACAAGGTCCTATCGGGCATATGTTCATATGAACTTTTTTTTTTTTTATTTTAGCGTACCGAATCTGTCCCCGAAGTTAAGCCGACATTTTCGGAAACACCCTGTATACACGAATGAACAGAATTTTCTTTTATTTTTACTTAATTTAAACTTGAAGAAAGCTGATTGAAAAAGATTCGGAAGGAATAATTTCTCAGAGAAGTTCCTAAAATTCCGGACACATATTCCAAATGAATTTGAGAAATCGGAAAAACTGATATTTCAACTAGGATATTCGAGTAGTCTATTTTAAGTTCAACCAGTTCTTGATCAAGGTAAAATCTCCTCTGCAAATATACGATTCCGGAGTAGCTCAAAGAAAACCAGAATTCGAGTGTACAAAGGGGTGCACCCAGCAGAATTCCTGTGCCCTTTATTTCTCGATCATTAAACGTAATAGCAGCTAATTGAATCGCTTTCAAACTTGACTCTCCCGCCCTTGACCCATTCCCTTTTGTTCAACAACGACGACAGATTCGTATTTCGACTCTGGAGATGCGGAAAATGGGAATTCCAGGTGAAAATGAGGATGGAAGAGCGACATTTTAGAATATTTGATGATAACAAGAGGAAAAATTGGTATTTTCGGTGATTTAATGGAAGGTAATTGAAATTAATTCCAGACAGAACAGTCGAAATTATCGACTATTTTACAGAAAAGAGAAATTGAGAAATCCATGGAATTTCATAGGGAATCCAATAAACCAATTTACACGTCAACATACGACCACAATTTCCAGCAATTCGACAATGAGCAACGGAGGTTCCAAGCGATTTAGCAATAGGTTAATCAAGATGCTGAACAGCTCGACAGACAAGAGGAGACAGTTAGCTTAACAGAAACGATAATAGCAAACAAACGGAGAATCAGCGTAAAATCAGATTTCCTCCCTGAGCGGGGATTTCCAAGTCGCTGTATTTTCACTTTCGACCTTACCAACTTGTAGAAACTCTTACGTTAGTGCGTACATCGAAACATGTTCACCACGCGTGAATCGTGGCGAGAAGTGATATCGATTCAGAAACGATAATAGCAAACAAACGGAGAATCAGCGTAAAATCAGATTTCCTCCCTGAGCGGGGAATTCGACCTTATCAACTTGTAGAAACTCTTACGTTAGTGCGTACATCGAAACATGTTCACCACGCGTGAATCGTGGCGAGAAGTGATATCGATTAGCGAGGAAACGGAGGACGGGGGACGGAAGTACATTTTCCTCTTGTTTGAAGTCCCTGCGTCATCGCGAACATACCAGAGAAATTTATGAAAAGCTCCTTTCGTTTCATTCTTGTTCCCCAAATCGAAGAAACAATGTGATTTTGTTCCTTTGTTGTGAGCAACATGTTTTCGCGGAAAAATTGGAATTCTGGGCGGTCTAATGGCGAGTACCTGGAGTTCTGGGGTATTTTATTGAAAGAATTGGAATTTTTCAGAATTTGATGGAGATTTCAGCGAAGGAGTCTTGGAGTTCTAAATATTTCTATACGAAAAATTGAAATTCCAGGCAATTCCCGGGGACCAAGTGAAATTCCCGACAATTCCATGGGAATAAAGTGGAGTTCTGTGCAATTCTGAGGACCAACTGGAATTTAATGCAATTCCATGAATGCTAGACGGAATCCTAAACAATTCCATCAAAACCAGATGAAATTCTGTATGATTAGACAACAAAAACTTGGCATTCCCTGATATCCAATGCAAGAAAATCACAATTTCGCGCATCACTGTTCCAAATAATCAGAATTTCATTCAATCAAGAGAAAATTAGAATTCCGCATAAAGCTCCAAAGAAGAATTGGAATGCTATGAAATTTTACAAGGAAGAATTACTAAAATCTTCCATAAAGTCAGAGTGAAATTCTAGTTCGTTTAATGTCGAGAGAAACCCACAATACTCCATCAACACCTGAATTTAATTGCGATCAACCGTGTTCACAGTGGCCTAAACAGAGGAACCAGTATTAAAATGACACAGGACCGCTCTCGGACGAAATTACGTGGCTAGTTAAGAGCACTGTTTCAAGCAGCTTCCGGCAGAAGTTGCACATAATGCCCTGCACGTGTAATAGAGCTGATGGCTGTTTGCGAGGTAGCACGATTGAACAATTATTTTCATCCCGCGTTACCCATTAGTCGCAAATCTGATTACGAACCTGGCCAAGCGCCATCTCTATAGCATCTCCCTTTCCCATAAACTTGACGGAACCCGATGGCCCGTCAGTTCGTTGCGGTCGCCATTTTGGTCGCGTTCGCGAATTCAAGAAAATAACTGGCCACGTGACGTACTCGTTGCAATTTTGAAAAATATTTGCGTGGACGTAACAGGTGACTGATCTTGAAAATGATACTTGGATACAGTTTGAATTTCGGTTAGAATATTTGAGTACTAAGAAATTCTTATAATGATAATGATAAGGACCATGATAATGACCGTGATAGTGATAATTTGAACACCAGAGTAAATTCTTTGATATCTAATACATGATACGAACGAAGATAGCAAGCACTGAATTACAATATTTTGTAAATGAAGGTGCAATTGTGTAAAGTAGCTAAAGTGATAAATTTTGAAAGAGGACGAAAATTCGTGAAAGAAGTCAAGATTTTTGTTGAACTTATTTTGCAAACGAGTTTGCACATAGTGAACAACGTGTCTAATAATTTTCAATATACAATTCCTTTGAGATAAATAATTTAAATCGTCGAAAGGATTTTGAACAAAAATCTATGCAAGAAATTTTTGAAGAATTTCACAAATTCTTCGCAAAAACAAATTCTCGAAAAAATTCAACGATACAATTGTTAAGAAAACTTCCTAAAAGAAATATTTGAAAAACTATAAATCAGAATTCGCTTAGAAGGTGTTTTTAAAATATTGTTCAACCATTGTTGAAAGAATCTGAACATCTCAATAGAGGATTTATCCCTGCTCCCTGTGATAGCAAGTGTGAAACAGACTTAACTGATGCAACCTACTTAATCTTCAATATTCGAGCTGTATTCGATCGTTCGAAACGGTCGTCTATCTAAAATTTTGCATGCTTTGCTTTCAGTCTGTTATTGAACCTCGAGCGAAGCACATCTAGTAAGTGGATGTGTCAAGACGAAGACGAAAGTGTTGTATTTACCGCAGAGCTTCGTGGATGCTTTTACGAGAAGTGCACGTGTTATTCGTGTGAGTAAAATCAACTTCCATTTTCTAAAATTAAATCTCCCCAAACTTCCATGAGAAAGAAACCAGCAACCGGTGTTGTAACAGTATAATCGTGCAATTTTTCAAATTTCAGCAAATCCCTCTACCAACCCTAACTCTTAAGAAACCTAAACTCTAGCAAGGTTTACTTTAATTTCAATTCGATCAAGCTAAACACGACATCTAATTGCTTCCTCTTCATTAATAAAATATGCATTTTATCTCAAAATACAGAAACTCCTTGTTCAATTATCTCGTAAAAAAAGGACTCTAAAAGTGCCTAATCTCTCGGTCTTCAGACAGAGCAACCAATTTAAATGACAAAACTGAAGATTAAACTTTTTTCTCCTCCCTTGGGCTTGCTAGGATTAATGATCGATTCAATCGACTGGATACAAAATGAAACAAAAGTGACTGAATATTTCACATTTTTCATCGGTCACAGTATTCAATTTTTCCTTGCTTCCTTTTGTTATTCATCGCTCGAGCCACTTTTCCAGTATAAATAATTCTGGTGGAAATTTTCGGAGGTAGGTTAACTTTTCATAAAGCGCCGTTTAAACTTCGGCATTTCAGAGGAACGAAAAGTTTAGGCGAACGGCCCGCGCACGTGTCAAATAATTTAAGAAACTTTTAACAATGCAGAAGCCGTCGAGCAATTGGAAAATCGAATTCTTTCGTAATTCCCAGCCTCTTAATTAAAAGCAAGCTCCCCTATTAGGCAAACTTTAGCACGGACGGAATCGATAGAAACTCATAAAACGCATATCACCAAATGAAAAAGAAAATTAACTATCTTTCAACCTTTATCACTTCTGAAGATTTTCAAGCTGAACTTTTTACCTAGAAAATTTTCACCCGTGAAAACTTTACTCTGGAAATTTTTCAAGTTAAGAATTTCTATTTAAAAAAAGGTTGAATCT
>NW_017100191.1:4170233-4172744 GCF_001263275.1 Habropoda laboriosa | reverse complement strand
CTACAAATTGACATTTGGAAAAATCTTGACTTCTGAAAATTCATAATTTGGCAAAAATTTGTAATAAAAAAAAATTCCTACTTGCAAGGTACGTTTACTTTAAAGATCTATACTTGTAAAATTCTGTAAAACGGCTGCAATTGGACAATATAGGGTAAACATACGATTCTTCCCAGTTGCTCGGCACTTCGTTTTAAAAGGGGGATTGTAAATTGGTCATTTAAGAGTGGCGAACGTGTCCCATAAATCTCACTTTCAACTGTAATCAACTGTTGGCCACGAGAAAAAAAGAAAAAGAAAGCAAACGAAATTACACCGGGCTTAGAGTCAATACCACAGGGGGGAAACATTTTACTGTTGTGTCTTCACCAAGGGTGAGGAAGCAGAATGAATTCTTGATTAAAGGACTCATTATTTATACACAGAGCGTGCAATTCCCGTGGAATTGTTAAATAGATTCGTGGTGGCGAGGTATGAAGAGAAACGAAAGCTGTTACCAAACAATCAAATGGTCCAAACATGTATATTACAATTACAGCAGTTACTTTTTCCGCGAAAATTCATTCTCGTCGAGATGATCCATTCGTTTAACGAGAATCTTTGTAAAAAATGATCGTTTAACGATGATGAATTTGTGTCTGTTGAGACACGTGGAAATTTACGAGGGGCAACAGTGATGGAGCATAATTTCAAGTGACTAACGTGAATTTGATGGTACGAGGGTTGGTTGAACGATAGTGCTTGACTCGTTGCTTCTTTTTGTTTATGGGAGATAGCCAAGATTGAACCCCTGACAATGAACCTACAGCCGTGTCGAAGCGGCTATTCAATATTTACTCTATGATGGCCTCTGAGCCATTTGTTGGCACACAGAGTTTCTGATAGTATTTCCTCGAGTATGCCCGTATTTCTCAGCATTATTCATCCTGAGAGTAGAATTCCTCATAAAACTGGGAGTTTAAGTCATCGAAATTAATTTCACCAAATATTTTCAGCAAAAGTATAGAAAAATCAAAAGACATTGTTAACATTAGTTAGAAATATTTTACTGCATTGTTCACGCACATTCCTCAGTATTACTCATCTTCTGAGTAGAATTCCTCATAAAAATGGGAGTTTAAGTCACCAAAATTAATTTCACCAAGTATTTTTCACAAAACCAAAATTCCAAGAAATATTTTTCAACTAAACTTGATTTTACAAGCTCGCTACTTTGTACTGTGATACAATACTGTTGTTAGTATTTATTATTATTAAGACAAGTATTATTGAATTTCACGTATATTTCGTTAAATAATTTCATTAAATTTCAATGTCGTAATATATTTCCAAAGAGGGTATAATTAAATCTCTGAATAAATCCTTTAATATTTTAGTATATTACAGGTAATACACGTTTGAAGCAAAAGAATTAGAAAAACTTTAACAAATCTTGGCAAAAGAGCACTGGTTATATAACACTCTACAAAATAACGCAGTGAAATTCATCAGCGTTCAGATTAACAAGTTTCAAGCGATAAAATATGAACTTCCATGTTTGAACTTGCACAAAAGATCTCTGGTTAGTACAGTGATGAACAATTACGAGAAACCAAAAACAGAAAAAAAAGGAGAAATGAATTAATTAATCCTCAGAACGAATTCTATCTATCAAAGGTTCTCTTTATACCACAAAAATATAATTCACAATTGTATCACGAATCTATTCAGTATTCATTCGTACCATCAACAGGAAAGCAGCTAATTAGCTCTCTCTCACACACACACAGTATAATCCTCTTCGAAATTCCAAAGGACGCAAAAAAGAACAAAAAGAAATTCTCATTAGAATATGTTCTAAAGTCCAGGATCTACCAGAAGAGAGATCCAACATTTGCTACGGCAATTCATCTGTCGAAAGAAAAGAAGGTAGAAAAGTTTTGTTGGTCTTCGTTTAAAGGTTAGGAGCATGAAGAAAAAAAATGTCACGGTAGCCTGTTCTGGTGTAACTCGTTGCCATTTCCAAAGTACGGCGATACAGAAGAAACCATATCTGTTTCAATCCGATTCGATTTGAACGCGTGCAACAGATTGTTTCCACAGCCAGCTCGTGGCAAAAGTTTCTCGCAACGGACGCGATGACGAGCGTGAAAAATGCATAAATGGACAGCCTCGAAAAAGAACAAGAGGCGTGGATCGATCGACTGTCGCGGTTATTTTGCCGGACTTTCGATGAAAAAACGTCCCGCTCTAGGTGTATTGTTTTTCATTTGAAAATACACCATCCTCGAGGAGAAGGAGGCAACATAAAGTCACTGAAACCATGATTTTCGTGCGATAGATATAATCGTGCATAGCTAAAATATCGTATCTATCGATTTCTCAGTTTTCAGGTTGTGCTAAAATTTTTAAGTATTTAATTATTTAAAAGAATAATTGAATATTTATGATTAAAAAAATAATATAAATATCCTACCCATCGATTTCTCATTTTTCACGGTGTTCGAAAATTTTGATGTATTTAATTATTTA
>NW_017100191.1:4167165-4170195 GCF_001263275.1 Habropoda laboriosa | reverse complement strand
GAGCTCCACACTTCTTGCACATTTTAAGGAAATTTAGAATGTCGTGTGTGCTTTGTGAGGCTCTACGTGCAATCTAATTTATTTGTCCTGATAAAAGACAGCACTGAGAAAATCATGAAACCTAATTTCTTTTTCAGATGTTTAAAAATATTAGTTAGGCCAATTAAGCCAAAGAAGGTATAGTAAAATTGTTTTTTTAGCTCAGAAGGTTGGAGGAGATTTAATTTTTCAATTTTAGTCAAAATATTTTAATTATTTCCTGTTTAACGAGGAAACATGAGTGGTTTAATGATGTACTTGTGGGATTAATTAATTCCTGATGTAAGCAGTCAGCTATGGAAAACGAGGTTATCGAAAATTTTTCAATGAAAAGAGAATAACTGACAAAATTACTTACGTTTTGCCATGATTTTTTTCCTATACCTAGTGTAAAATATGAGAAACACATTTGCAAAGTTGCAAACTGATCGGCTAATCAGTTTCTCAAGAAAAAAATTCTTAAAGATACCCTCTTTTCTCCAGTTTGACAAACCGAAAAATTAGCGACGCTTAATTTCTTTTTTAGTTAAACTAGTAAAGATATCGTGATACTTCTTGTTTTGATAGAAAGGAACATCCTTAGACTATAATAAAAAAGTGTTGTACAATGTAATTTTCAATAATATTATTTTCAATTTTATTTATCAAAAGTGATTTGAAAGCAACAAATTTCAAATATTATTGTTCCAAAGACTTGTAACCAAAAAACAAAAACTTAAAAGTATTACACCGTTCTGAGGGAAAGAATCAGTTTTTCTATCAAAGAACTCGGTTTTATATTGTTAATAAAAACATCATGAATAAAGATAAAATATTGGTTGTCGATTGAATCCATGAAAAAATGTATACCGAATTGAATGGACTTTATCCGAAGTTGATCAGTCGATTCCATTTCCAGTTATCCTGCACGGCAACTTCGAAAACGTGGTCTCGATAAAAACGCCTTTAAACTTGCAACCCCTAAAGCATCACCATAAGTGTGCTTGTAACCTCGTTATTTTTGTGAATTCGTTCTTAATATCGTACTACCATATTTTTCAAATGTTATACCTTCAATGTATGCAAATAAAAAATCTACTTTTTCACATTTTTAAACTGTACTCTCCCCTTAACCCTTTCCTTCCCGAATAATCCAGTTAGTCCACGCTTATTTTGTCACTGTGGGGCAATACCGTGTAGTTTCCCTTTGTTTCAACATTTCAACGTAATATTAGTTACGAAATATCAAGTTTCGGTATAATATTAATTCATAAAAGAATGGTTTATTATCACTTAAAGCGCCGCAACATTTACGAGTTTTGTAGAAACGTGCAGTTTTACAAAATAAAATAAAATAACTCCTGTAAAGCAGAAAATTTCTATTGAAAATTTTACATAGTGCTTATTACAGGCGCAGCGACGATTTTTAATGATATAAATATTCAGCCACTTGCTGTTCAACAGATATAATATTTTTTTCTGCACGAACATGTAAAAACGCTTTTAGGCGGGCCCGGCGCTTAATCGCTAGTCCACATATTACGCCTTAACCCTTATGTCAATATAGCAAACACGGATTGGAAATATGCCAAATAACAACGATCTGGCCGGATATATTCAAATCTTTTACCGAGAAGATCAAATATTTTAAGCGAGAA
This sequence comes from Habropoda laboriosa, assembly GCF_001263275.1. NCBI lineage: Eukaryota > Metazoa > Arthropoda > Insecta > Hymenoptera > Apidae > Habropoda > Habropoda laboriosa. The sequence goes on along the minus strand of NW_017100191.1, from coordinate 4,168,519 downwards.
TGTGCAAAAGGGTACCCAGGTACACGGTTATTGAGGTAAGGGTTAAAGCGGGTCCGGCGCTGAAAGTGTTATCATTTATAACGTGTAATTCATCATTGTACGATATCTGAAGACTAAAATTGCTACGTCGAGTCTGACCCGACATAGGGCCACAAAGGGTTAAAAGAACTACGTAAAGGTACTCACATGCTGCATTGGATAAGCGGCGCTACCTGCGAAGAAGTCCCATGCCCACGCGAAGATTCGCGCGCAGATGTGCATCGACGTTACTGCCAGCGTGTAGATCTCGTTCTCGGTATCCGCGACAGCAGAATGTCTCGGATCTGTTCTGTTGTCTCTGTCTCGATATCACCCGGTTACATCTCAATTTCCGCGAAACAATCGCGAAACTAAGAGATTCTCACCGACGTCCCACGTTTTCTCGCCATCCGCGACACATTCTCTCTGCAGCACCTCTAGAATTCTCCCCTTCCGCATTTCAGAACTCTCTTTAATCCGCTATAACACAGGTAACAGTATCCTCCGCGTGCAGATGCTCCGCTACGAAAACCTGAACACCTTTCTCTGATAGGAGGAGCTCGATCCTCTTTGCAACTTGATCACTCCAGCCTGTGGATTGCACGTCAAAGCTCTACAGGTAGCTTCAGATCGATAGAGCCTTTTCGTCTGATTAGGAGTTAGCGTGAAGATCTCTAATTTAATCCGGATTATGGTAGTTTCGGTTGCTCGATAATCTTCAGCGTCAAAATCTCTGTTCTAATTCCGATTGTGGTAGTTTCAGTGGCTCCCTAATGGAGATTGCTCAGACAGTGTTTGAGGATACCGTTGGATTCGTTGGATTCACTGGCAAGAGTTGACAAAGTCCATTCGCTAAATATTGTCTGCTTAATTTTGTAGTTTAGTTAGCTGACTGTGTCGAGATCATTGTTCTGACGAGGATCATGGTAGCTTGAGTAACTCGATAATGAAGATTGTTCAGACAGTATTTGAGAATACTGATGAATTCATTAACTTCAGAGGAGAGAATTGATTGAATTCATTGTACCTGGTGTTTCACTAAGTACTGCCTACTTAGTTTTGTAGTTCCAATCATTCTTTTAACATCACTGATGATTCAAGCTATCCACTTAATTTGGAGATTATAAGTAGCTTTTCACTGTTAAGATTACCAAATTTGCTACTTTCATAGAGGATCTCAATCAATAAAATCTCACAGGTTCCACTACTCTAGAGTGAGTACTGAAGCTGCTATCTCACTGAGTCAGCTGAGTCATTCAAGCAGTCCACTTGGTTTACAGACTACTGGAGGTTCCACTGTCAGGAACATGAATTTCACTATTTTCATCAAAAGCTA
>NW_017100191.1:4159785-4167136 GCF_001263275.1 Habropoda laboriosa | reverse complement strand
CCCAATATTGAGATCAAGTTTTCAAGCATTCCACTTAATTCAAAAACTACTGATAATTCCACTGTCAATATCATCCATTTTGCTACGTTTTCAAAGACAGTAAGTTCCTGCTCATTCTGAAGGAACTGACAATCTCAATATTAACTTCCTTAAGATTCAAACCATCCATAAAAGATTTTCAACAGACCAGCCTAACAGTTCCACCTTTGTTTTTCTTCAATATGAAGTACAATTAGTCTGATTTATTCATTAGACGTCTATCAGTAGGTTTGAAGGTCTCTCTAGAAGATCCTGAAATCAATTACATGTACAGCTCGGTGAATGAGTTCTCCGTGAAAAAAATTCCACGTTAATCACCAGCACGATCGATTATCGGTAACAAACGATTGTCAGTCGCAGTCAGTGGACCGCGATCCTGTCGAGACGTCACTCATACGCGACCGGAAGAAGACCAGCCGGCAGACGAGTAATTACGTTGCTGTCACTTCACACTGCGTGGAGAACGGTACACTATTCGAAGCACCACTTCACGGTGCTTCCATCGGCCTGTACTGTACACTATTCTGGAGGAAACTACTTTCTATATATGTACACGAACTACTTGTTGATCGACGTCGGAGCACCTCACAGAACAGTACTATTCCGAGTTTCCCGTGAACCTGCGATCAAGAAAATACAACGTCGATTTAAGGAATGCGATGAGAGACGAATTAATCTTGTTTCAATCGCGAGAATAATTGTTCGATTTTTTTTCATTTACTTTACCGCGAGAATCATTGTTTCTGTAATGTCAGGTGTTGGGGGTTTTAATCGAAGGAACCGTAAACGCCACCCCTTCACGGAACACTCTCGTCTGAGGGACTGAGCGACACTGACGGAAGAAACGCGCGCGTGCCGCTAGAGAACACATAGGGGACGCGGAACGCATGTCAAAATGAATATCCACGGGGAGGGTACACGCAACCCTTTTTAGAAGGAGCTGGGTTTAACAGGTGGACGAAGGGTGAGAGTCGGACACGATTTCCGGAAATTCGAGATGAAAAATTGAAACGAACGGGCTGGTGAATTCAATGGGGGAGGAGGGGGGGGTTGTAGAAATGAGAGAAATATTTGCTTGTGTGAGAAATTGAAATTCGATTCTGACTTTGGGCTAGGTCTTCTTAGAAGAACGCGAATTTTCGTAAAATTCTTGTTCGCGCCGCAAGAATTGTGTCTGATACGCATTAACATCGTTAAATTAACGGAATACATACTTGTATGATGAATTTGATTGATATCATCACTTCACTGCGATAGAATTTATTACAAGAAGTGCTTCACATTGAAAGACACTGTTCAAATTCTGCCATTTTACTATTGGAAGTAAACAAGCGATTAGAGATGGCGCCTGAGTTAGTTTTTCAAGGAATTCCTATTTACTGGAATGTTTACCGATAGCTGATATATTTTCTTTCTACTGTTGTATCTGCGCTAGATTTGTTGCTTAAATAGAATACATCTTATTACGAAAATGTAATCTTTGTGTGTTCGAATCATAGACGGGGTGTAGAAATGACCTATCACCTTATAGGCTTCGTAACCCACGTTCTGAAATACCGATCGTGTAAAAAATCAGAGGTTAAGTTATGCCCTCTACGATTTAGAGCGGTGAATTTAGGAGTTATATTTAAGCTAACCACTAAAGATGGTATAGTCGACGAATGCAAATCCTCTTTTGTCACGTCTGTACATAAAAATGCATATGCATATTGGATTGCGTGGTTAGAACCACAGACTATACATCGTCTGTGGTTCAAATGTATTCCATTAATATTATTCCGTTGAGAAAGAATTTTTGTAAAAATATAGATAGATAAAAAAATTAATTATAATAAATGGACACATTTATTCCTTTTAATTGCCATAGATTATTATAATCATTAAAAACTAACCTAAATACTTGTCTCAATCCTACAAGTGCTTATTTACAAATTTTTCTGAAGGATTGTAGTTCTATCGCCACAATACCTACTAAAAAAAAAAAGAGGAAAAATAGGGAAATAACCTCAATATCTGAATGAAAAATACATTTGAATGTTCTATTTGCATACATTCGAATAATAAAAAAGAATATAATCGAATCGTTGTACGATATTTATACAAGTCAGCTGTTACACACAGACTGTTCTCGAGTTTCTCTTTCTAACCTCATTTGTTCAACAGAGACATAATGCTGTCAATATGAAACAGCTGATTATTGAATCGGGATTCTGCGGTACAAACACGAAGTACAGTTATCTCAAGTTCATACGCGTATAACTACAGTTCGATTATACGTCTGCATGTAGAATTGTAATCTTTGCAAGTATTCGTAAAATAAAGCGATTCTTTTCAAAAATATGTTACGATTTCATAAAATATTCAAAAAAGGAAGGTGTTCTGTGATTGGAATGATACACGTTGGTGCATTGCCGGGTATAAAATTTTTGTCATATTAACAGTTGCGTAAAATAGCACAGAAGGAATATTATTTGCATTTGGTTAAACTTGAAGAAGAATTCTACAGTAAATGCAGAATAATTCAATAATTCATGTTAAATAAGGATTTTGTAAAAGTTGCTCTGAATAAATGTTGGTTTTATCATTGTTAGTTTTGAAATGTCTATGCCATGATTTATCTTTGTTCTTGATATAAAAGAAAGCATCAATTGTAAATAACATTTATTGAAAGTACTATGTTTTTCACAGTGGTTAATCAGTCAGTTAAGAGTATCTAACAAAAATATGTTATTTGCAAAACATATTTTTAAAATCAAATCAATTAGCTCATTTAATACTTGTTTTTGAATTTTTAAACAAATAATTTTGTAGGTACACCTTTGTATGAAGGTGATACGAACAAAATTATAAGCCATGCAGTAAAGGAAGCAACAATCTATAATGATTATAAAATTGTAAGTTTAACTAAAAAATTTATGTGCCAAGAATTTTGTACCTTTCAAACTAAGTACATTTTAATTTAAGGATGGCATATTAGTAGAAAATATGCATGACATACCATACGTCAGGTCTAAAGGTATAACTCCTGAGACTACATCAATAATGACCAGAGTTTGTACTGAAATTAAACACATATTACCTAATAATATACCTTGTGGTATACAGGTAGAAATCAAAAAGTTGTTATATGAAATATTTCTTAAAGTTCCTTAACTATAACTTGTAAAAAGAACAAAAATAAAATAGATTTTAGCAGGATGTAACAAGGAAGCACTAGCTGTAGCAAAGGCTGCTAATTTTCAATTTATTAGAGCAGAAGGGTTTGTCTTCTCTCATATTGCAGATGAGGGTTTTACAGATGCATGTGCAGGCTCTTTACTGCGATACAGAACACAAATTGACGCAGATGATATTCTTATTTTTACTGATATTAAAAAAAAGCATAGGTGATTTATTAATACTTGAAAAGGAAATCTCATTTCTCATTTGACTTTTTGTTAATCTAACATAGGAATCATGACATTTTATTCCTACAGTTCACATGCAATCACTTCTGATGTAAGTTTATCAGAGACAGTAAAAGCAGCAAAATTTTTCTTAAGTGATGGAATAATACTGACAGGAACTGCTACAGGTAATCCAGTCAACTTATCAGAATTTGCAGGTATTTTTTTTTATATTGACAAATTATTTTTTTTTGAGAACCTTTAATGCATAATTCTCTACAAAATTACACTATATAGAGGTTAAAAAGACCACTAAAGGACCTATTCTAATTGGTTCTGGTGTTACATTAGACAACATAGAAGATTATTTGTCCTCTGATGCAATAATTATTGGATCACATTTTAAATTTGATGGAATATGGAAAAATGATGTTGATAAAGAAAGAGTTAAAAATTTGATGGGAAAATTAGAAAACTTGCGAAATACAAACTGGTGTTTATACTAAAAATTGTATTTTAAAAAAATATATTCTTTCAACACTCTATTTTTGTTTATACTCTTCATAATTAAAAATACGCATTATACTTATAACTATCTACTTTTTGTATTCCTTTTCAACAAACCAAGTTTGTTATTACAGTAATAGACGATCATTGGAAATTCGAGAGAAATGACAAAAAATTAATTACAAGGTAAGGTAGAAACACTCTCAACCGGTTTCATAAAACTTAAAAAGAAAACGCATTACCTCTGGTTATTAGCTGTCATAAAACAAAACAATAAAGGATCAAAGACAGTTCAACGTACTGATTCGCGCCATTTGTACTAACACAGATAGTAGAAAGCATGTTAAAAATTATATTTATTTTTAATAAATGTAATAAACACTGTCAAAAATTTTTACGTAATTTAAGAAAAATTATTTTGTTTAAAATGAAATTTTTATAAAGCTTTAGTTTATTTTTATTGATATTCATTTGAATTAGAAATAAAATTTACGTGCCATTATACTACAGTAAAGACATTTTCCCGCGCTCTTTAAGATTCTCACAAAGTGTGTCTTTGAAAAGTGGAAAGCGGTGCTAAATTCCTCTAAAACATTCATTTGCAATTCGGAAATACTGTGACAACAGAATTCCTTAGTCATCCTGAAAAAAGCCACTCGATACTATGGGAGTTCCTTAATCGATAATAAGTTTTTTAAGTATACATAAACATATCATGATACGATTTTGTTTATATTTTTATTTCTGTTCTGAAAATACTTGAATTATTTTAACGCTGACTGTATTCATGGCGAATGTTAAACTGTAATTTATGTATGTAGAAATTACAGTTTGGCAGAACGAATTCGTATTTTACGTGGTAGGTACTTATGTGCCAAATGTAGACGTCAATGCTCGTGATACCCAGAGCATGCCAAAGAAAAAATCAGTTCTCGTGTTTGTATTTATTGTTTACAAATATTATATTATATATACAAACATGCATGTGTGCATAAGTAAATTATTTATTTAAAACGATATACAATACACAATTCAATAAAAATAAAAAATAAGTCAATTACGATCAGTTTATAATACATTTTTTTTTTGGTTTACATTTTACCAATGTTCGTTGTCTCCAATGGCAAGGAAACGATTTCCTTAAACCTTTTGGCATTCTCTCAATCGAATAAACGCTGTCAGTACAAGCATTTCTACACGTACTAGTTCATATCAATATTAATAATTTTTCCATGCGAGTGAAAAGACAGAAATATCCAAATAAGTCTCCCCCTAAATGAACATTTTTATCGTGACTTTGTTTGTGTATTTCTCTACTACTGAATATTATCACTTTCTACACATATCTCGTAATAAAACATTAAAAATTCATGTTTTTTACGCATTTCCAAAGCACCATCACGTTCCAACGTTATGACCGTCGAAAGTGATTTACGATTTAATTCGATATCGACTACATGTTTACATTTACAAATTACAAAGAGTTAATTTGTTAAACTTAAGAAGTAAAAATATTTTATTTGGTGAATAGATTTTGATGTTGACTTATTTTTCGAGCGTATAAGAGTTTCAGGAAATCAATGCCAAAACTGGAGTATGCGATACTGGGTCGTAGGAAACAAAAAGTTTCTCATGCACGCCTGGCTACTGCCGTGCATTGACTCGTATCAATCCAACAGGGAGATGGAGGGATCCTCCAAACAGTATTGACAGGGCTGACTCGCGCAGGCGTCTCGTCGCTGGTTAGACTGCCACTATGCCACTGTTCAACAGTGGTATTCCGATCTTGTCTCATTCACTGTTGTACAAAATCCATTTTCATTTTGCTCTCGAATGGACGTCTAATATCTCGCGCATTCCGTTATGCGCTCGTCCATCTTTCAACACATACTGGTGGCGCGCGCATCCTTTTATAACCTCTTCCATGTCGTTTGTAAACAACGATAAGATTATGCTTGATTTACGAACAATTGCTGATCCAGCAAATACATATTATACCATGCACTCAATTCGCGCGGAAGTTACGTCGATTATTTACACTTTAGATAAACCTCTATCTGAAAATGGTATCATAACGTTTTTACAAATTTATTTTCATATCTGAAAAAGTAAAGAGGAAGGATTTTGATATTCAGTGGTACTTAATGTTTCTGTGATCGATTTTTTTTTTATATAAAGTCGGGCAACTTCACTTTATTTTGAGAAACACTGTTATATATAATGCCATCTTGCCACTATGGACAGCGATGTCGCTGTGAGTTAAACGAAACTACTTTGTTCGAGGAAACGTAATGGCGAAGGACAATTAGCAGGTCAATTCTTAGACCAGGATTCTTTGTCTTGCAGATTGGTGATTTTCGGTGGTCGGGGAACGGTACAGGTTTTCACGAAGTAACGGAAATTTAATGGGTGCTAGGTAAAAAGGAAGTTTTCCAAGTGTCCCAGCGTTAACAGCGACCAGCAGCTGTTCGCCCAGCTGAGCGTTCCCCCTCCCACGATTCGTTCTCACCATCGAATCAATGAGTCGTCAGGCCCCCCGTTGAATTCTCAATCCTTGGTTTCGTTTTATAAACTGCATTTATAAAAATACGTGGCACGCTGGTTAAATTACGAAATATCGTCGTTACGTCAGTTAGCCGTTGCTAAAGCCACGATTGCACGCGTCCGGGTGTAAATTCTAAACGGCCAAGATGAAGGTCAGCGTAAAAATAAAAATCACCCGAAATACGTTTTGCGTTGTTCTTCGATTTCTGCAACTCGTGAAAACATTATGACAGCGTTGCGCTAATGTTTGAGGAATCAGACATCAATGTAGATACGTTAGATGTGTCTTATTGTACAAGTGGGTTCGTTGCTGGATGTGCAACAATGTCTATATCTCGTATAATATAAATAACAACAGTTAAGTGTTAAATTATCACCACGCTGCATATTTTATACGGGAGCCTTGCATTGCTAGTACCAAGACACGGAGCCCTTCATTGATTTTCCACTTCCTGCATTTACCACGATTTCGTGGTTCGTACTCCTCACAAAATGTCCAACTTTCTTTTTCTTCTTAACACACTTTTTCCTTCAAAATCAGCCCGCTTAATTATACTATAAATAAATCTGCCTACGCATAGACAGAGGTGTGATCAATAGTTGATACAATTCTTTGTAAACAACAAGTTCACGATCTTCTTATAAATCCGATAAAATCAGGTCACAATTGCTTTCTATCAAAAACAAGATTGCTGGATTTTCTAGAGTCGATAACGCATTCGCAAGATAGAGGAGCGTAGAAGAGGAGATCGATGCAAGAGGGGCACCGAGCGTCGCGCGATAATACGGCCCTGATATCGCTTTAAAATCCCTCCCCACTACCAGCCGCCCCACCATCACGGCGTACCTCTGCTCTCGCTCCTCAGCAACGGCTT
>NW_017100191.1:4134051-4159711 GCF_001263275.1 Habropoda laboriosa | reverse complement strand
GCCCAGCCAGCCAGCCAGTCGAAGTCAGCTGACGACTATTACTGCGGGCAGTTGCAACCACGGCTCCTCAAACGCAACACTGTTCAGGCGAGTGGATCCTTTTCTCTTCATACACTCTTCTTCTTCTTCCTCCTCTTTCTTTCTTTCTCTAAACACACGACCACTCTCGTTCTCCTTTCGCGCGTTGCTTCTGTTTCTCAGTCGTGTCGAGAGGGGTCAACGATACCCCCCGGCATCGCGCGCACTCAATACACTGGCGACAACAATCAGCATTTGTTAATCAAGATAAAACATTGTCGGACGCCGCTAGACCTCTCTTCGCTCGACCTGTCCGTCCGTTCGTACGCTCGTTCGTTCCTGTTCGCTTGGCCTACGTCTGTACGGTGTGTATACCGCGAGTGAGTGCGAGGAAGAAGGTGACGAGCAAGCCAGAGGGAGAAAGAGTGAAAGAGTGATGAAGCGAGGAACAGCGAGAAGAGGGATATTCGTTCGTGAGAGAAGCGACGATTCAACGCTCTGCCAGAAGTACGACTGCGAATGCGTGTACGTGTATACATGTATGAGTGCGTGAGTGTCATCACGATACAGTGCGTGTGTGTATGTGTGTGTATGGGTTTTCTGCTTAACTACGTTATTACTGCATCAAAGGAAAGCTACTCGAAGCTGCGCTGCCCACTTGTTCCTTGTCCCTCTTGAACGAACGAGCGAGAAAGAGTGAGAGCTAGAGAGAGAAAGCTAGAGAATGAAAGAGAACGAGAGAACGCGAATTCGAGATCAAGGTCGTTGTCACAGGCAGCTCGAGCGCGCGTCTCCTGTGTGTATATGTATACATGTGCACCTATGATCCGAATGTGTACATGGAAACTTCGGTTTTTCGGCGTTGACGCGAGCGTAATTCTTCGCTCGGTGCCAAAGCTACGACTGGGATCGATCTTACCGACTGAGCCCGACGGAGGGGCGCGCGTTTGTGAAAGTGATTAGAGGAAAACAGAGAGCGGCCTTGTAACGCGGTCAGGATCGAAGTGCGAAGATGTAGAGTCTCGTGTTTTGTACACGCGTGGCGATAGGGCACGAAACCTTTACATTAGTCGGTAGCTAGTGGGAGAAGAACCGTGATATGGACATATACGCGTATAGTAGAATTCGATCGAAACAATGCAGTGGCAGCAACGCTTGGTAACCGACCGCTTGATCGACGCGCGATTGTTGGAAGTGCAAGGGCAACGTGGCAGTGGTTGTCACGTTCCCTCTTGTTTTAAACGTGAAACTAACCCCAGTGGACCATCCATTACCGAACATGAATTGTGCAACGTTAACGAACGCGTAGTTCGAGCCAATGCTTCTATTCTGGTACCGATACGCATCCTTTTATCCGGAGGAACGATTCGCGAATGGCTTCTTTTTCTCTGGCCTCGGTGTCGCGCGCGCGATTTCGATTCGTCGAACGACTTTGTTTACTCGGGAACGGCTATATAGGAAGCTACGACTACCGCCAGAGAGAGATGGATGAGGAGTACTATCGCGCTGTCTCCCACCATCTACTGCGTTCAGGTTGTCCCTCCGTCTCCATCAGTCGATCAGGCCGTCCTTGTCACACGAAACCGTCATATTGGCGACACTGCGACTGGCTCGGTAAGAATATCGCACCGCTTAATGGGAACGCTCGATCGCCATTTCTGTATTGAATTTTCGAGCCTCGATCTTGTCGATGATGGACGGTTCAAGGTGCAGTTGCGGTTACTCTGCTTTAGTGGTTTACACAGTATTACATTTCACCGGGGATTTTTGGAAAGTGCTTGTTTAATTCGTTATTTTCTTTCGAGCTACTTTAAGGTTAGGAACTAATCTTCACGACCCTTGGAGTTTATCATTTATATAGGTGCTACAAACTAACCCCAAAATTAGACTTTACATAACAGAAGCCTTAATATTGTCTAAACAGTTATGAAACGTTAGAATAGACCAATTTATTTCGGTTTAACAGTGAAGTTCATGGCGAAAACTGTTGAGGTCCTCTAAACAACTGTTCCTTCACTTGTGTGAATAGCGCATGGTTAAAAGTGGTCTCTAAAGCAAATTCTCTCTTTCTCTCTGTCTCTTCGTTATTTTGGCCTTCATCGATCCGCTACTGGGCAGTATTATTAGAAAGCTCGCAAACTCGTCGAGAATTTCATCATCATCGTAGTTGTCGTCCTCTTCTCAACGCCACTCCAGCGTCCGTGTGCCGCGTTGGAACACATTGACCCCGTTTAATCGTCGATTTCGTTGGCAGATGCCAACGCGCTCCCGTTGTTATGTAAACTATCGCGTTATATAATTTTCGAGATAAAAAGGGAAATGTTTCTTTTGGCGAACGTTCGCGGTATCTTAGTCGTCGTTCATTGAGGATTTCTCGGAAAACGACACGCGCCGATGATTCGATGCTGAAGTCTGGCGACACAGCAACGCTTGCTTATGGTGTCTTGCTCTCTCAGAGATGAAAAATAACAATTACATATTTTTAACATTTTTATTGAAATATGTTTGTCGCTTAAGTGTCCTTCAGAATTTACACGATTGAAAAACATTAATTATCAAACACTTTTGTTATGAATAATCAATATAAATTATTTGTTTTCTTTTCTGTTACCGATAACCATTATCGAAGACGAAAACTTTTTTTTTGGTTACTGATAACCGTTATTGATGACGGAAAACGTTGTGGTTGTTGACACATAATTTTTTTGGTTAACGATAACCAGTATCGACGTTGGGAAAATTTTATTAAACAATAATGTAAAAGGAAAAATATATACAGGGTGTTTATTCTAACTGGACACGGTGGAATATCGCGTAAGGAAGTGAAGGTATCGAAAAAATGTTCTTACAAAAGTTGTTTGGTCTGGAGTGGGACATTATGTGGTATAAATAGTTTTTCTGCCGGTCAAGCGGGATGTTAATTTTTTTAAATGAAAGCTATATTTTTTTAAATTAGAATATTAGAGGAACTAGAAGATAATACTATCGGGGCAACTCTTTACTGTTATAATACTGTTATATAATGAAAAAATATATTTAAACACACCCACAGGAAAAAGTCTCTTACTTTCCATAAGTGACGAAAAACTTGTTTCGCCATCGGTATTGGTTATCGGTAATAAAAAAAAGTTTCACGATCGTTACAAGTTATCAGCAATAGAAATATATTCTCGTGATCGATATTGGTTATCAGTAAACTAAAAACATTTAAGTCGAGAAGATTATTTTTGTACTATACCTTTTTCTTTCCCTTTTTCTTTATTAAGGTTGTAACAGTCATGGTCTTTGCTCTCTCATTTGTGTGCGTGCGTTAGAACCTCTTGTGGCGACAGTTCGCCAGCTAGAGTCATAAACTATGATCGTTCGTCTGTTGGGTACCGTTAACGTTGAATCGGTGATTAGTAAGACTCCGCTTCCACCACTAGAATTTAGGTGATAATACGAAACGCTCGTTAGCGTGACCAGAGACTGTTTTAATAGGTTACTTTCGTCCCCGGTCTCGTCCAAGCCGCTTGTTAAGGAGGCTTAGATTCCAGTTTTTGTTTTATCGTTCCTGGAAATCGTTCCCGACAGCGATTATGATCCGGTTGATTTTTTATGATTGCAGTTGTTTGCTTTGGATTTCGACGTTTCAGGCGTGTCCCTGTGCAGGTATCTCTGCGACCCGTTAGAATTGAATTGGTAATTAGGGCAATCCTCTTCCAGCGAAACAGGTTAGGTTTTGGTTCCGTGAAACACTGTCACGCTGTTTTCCCGGAATTCATGTTATCCGATAATGTATTTTAGATGATTACGAAAGTTCATAGGCAGATTCTTGCAACAGAGTTCATTTTTCTTTTGTTTTCCTTACATTATTGGAAAGTAAAATTCAAGGATTTTCATATTCGGTGCAGAGATATTAGTGAAATATCGAGTACAGTTGTTCTTAGTAGAACAAAGCTGCACTGCTGCCCAGCCATTTGTTTACAATGTTCTTTCTTTCAGTAAGAAACTTCATTTAACCGGTTTCCAAGAATAAAGTCAAGGATTTGACTGATTTAAATAAATGTTTTTTCGAAGGATTTATCATATCTTTGTATAATGAGGAAAAATTAGATGGGCAAATGCTTATGAGCAAAACATCGTGTAGAAAATTATATCAATTTGTATTTCAGTCTTGTAAATCCTAAACAGGTGTTCTCGTAATAGAATTAACATTTGCTCCATTCACAAATGAATTAGAAATTGCGTGTTTAATAAGAAAGTACAAATGTTTCGTTAGATCAGTGCTACCTATAAGTGCAGACATCATTCAGAAAATTATACAAGTTCACACACAAGGTTTATGAGTCCTATGTACATTTTTTTTGCAATAAACTTGATGTATACTGTACCTCAAAAATAATTGGAAGTCAGAATTCAACTTTTCCTTGTGAAATTAAGTCATACGTTTATGCCTTAGCCTTTTCGAGACACTAGCTTCATTTTGTTTAAATACAGGGTGTCCCATATCTGTATTTCCATGAAATTGGGTAACAGGAGTAGGTGGAAACTTTATTTTGAATAATTTTGAAATTTTTTTGCAACACTTTTTGAGTCATTTCAGGTGTTATGTCCTGTACTGTTACCTGTAATCGTTTCAGGAATATTTTTCTAATTACATTTCATTCCTTTTTTAGCGTGTTCATCGTTACTTACAGTTCTGAAAGGGAAAATGTATGTAAATTACAGAAAATATTTATTTTTGCATAAAAATAAACCGGTAATTATATAATTAAGTAATTTTTCAAAAATTCACCCAATTTCGTTGAAATACGCAGTTCATTTTTGCCACCCTCTAATTGGCAATAAAGAAATTAATGAAACAATCAATCAAGTCTCGTCAATTCAAGTCAAATCAAAATTCAATCGAATCGAATCAAGTGAAAAGTACAAAAGAAGATTTGAGGTAATAATTTAGAGAAATGGACAGAACACAGACACGCACACGGTGAGAGCTGTCGATCGCCTTAAAAATCGAGCACGAGCCGCTTAATCGCTCCTTGAATCACCAGTACTGCCGTGAGTCACTGCATTTTGCGCTGCAGCTAACTCCACCAGCCACAATAGCTCGCGCACCGCGTTTTTACCGCGACCATAACGGCCCGCTATCGGTGGAAACGCTTCGTCATGACCTCTTGCACCTAAGAAAAAAAGGAAAAGAAACAGTGAAATATTCTTCTCTTGCCATCAGATCAACCTATCAGTTCTTCCTTTCTTTCTTCTTCTATTTTTATCTCGTCACGATGATCAGGATTTATTGGCACGATCTATCAGGCCAATTAGCAACTTCCCTGCCCCCAGCCTGGCGATTTCAGTTTCGAGCCCGTGTTACGCGCCATTTCCAGCTAATTTAGATCTTCATCTGTCGTGCACTACTCTGTTCGAAAAGCTCCAGGGCAAATCTCAACGAAGTACGAATTATTCATTTATTCAGCAATAGAGTAAAACTATACAATACGCCTCGCTCTTAAGGAAAAATCTACGAGAATAAGGATTCTTCGGTAATTCTTCATTTCAATTTTTTTTTTTTTATAAATTGCGACTTTTTCGTCAATCAGGGCGCATTACATATATAGTTTTACCCTATATCTATTGGATCGTTTTTAACCCTTTCACTACGGCAGATTTTAATGCGAAACGTGGGTGACTGACGGTAAATTTTTGACTACGGCTGCAAAATTTCTTATTTTTGCCGTATCGTTCTAAAATTTGGTTTGCTAAATTAAGGTGAAAGTGGGTAAAGGATAAAATTAAGTATTAAAGTAAAGTGGAAGTGCACCTAAAGGCTCCAACAGTATAGTGTGAGCAAATTTTCAAAACGCCTATAGGCGCCAATAGTAATGGAAGAGTAATCCCCAATGTCAATTACACGCTTACGCCAAACGGTTTTCTCAATTTTCATGGCATCTCTGAAACTCGATTTCTAGGATGATTTTCAGCTCATTTAAACCTTGCATATTAACATTAGTTTGTTGCGACATTCACATACTGCACCCTATGTGATAAAAATAATAATATTTGCGTATTTTCAGAAATTGGAAGAAATTAGATAGAAATTAGAAAAATGATTTATTTGAAAATTTACAAAACAGTTTCCAAGTACAGTGTGAAAAACATCTTTTGGCGTTTTATATTGCCCATATTAGTGTTCCAGAGTTAACGAATTTCGTTTCACCGCCTGAATTCACTGGAAACAGCGCAGTTAAATTATTGATATCTTCAGATATACAGGGTGTACCATAATGCATGTAGACACGACTTCGGTTAGAATTTTAGAATTTTTTGAACATAGCAGCATAAACAATGGTTGGCACAACAGTTGCTTCGAACTAAGTTGAATTATTAACAGAAACAGCAACGGAGGCAACGCGTTGTCGGACAGACCGATAGACAGACGTGCAACCGCTCTCATATTCCTGGCATTCACTTCCGCCTACTTAACGTCTGAGCAATCTTACGCTGTCAGGTTCGCGTCAGTTCGCGGTTCCAGGCTGATTGTACGGCAATTTCCCGGCTGGAATAGATGAATACACGATTCAATTCCGAATACATTCGAGAAAAGCGGTCGGAGTTTTAAAAAATTGTTCACCACGCGCTTGTGAACCCACTTACATACAGCCTCAGTCAAAAGTATCACGCACCCCATGAAATGTGAATTATTTAAAAATATTTTCGTATTAGGAGAAAATCAAACTATTGAAGACTAGTGAAAAGAATTTTCTTTGTTTTAAATTTTGAACATGAATTTTATTAATTTATCAATGTGAACATTTGACAATCACAGTAATTTATTTCTGACCTTTACCCTGTTTTTTTCAAAAAAAAAAAAAAAAAGCTTGATGGTTACTCAGTTCACTCGTTTGGCATATTTCAAGGAAACTGTTTCGAGTTTCAAAATATTAACAACAAAACTAAAGACAAGCTGACGTGTATTAGCAGTGAGTACTAACAATAGACTATAACTTTTAAGACGAAACACAAAGTATAGACTATAGATCGGTCGGTTGTTTTATAGTCCGCTATAAACCTTGTCAACTGTTTTAAAATTCCTTTGAACTGGCCGACAAAGGACGATGAACAATAGAAAAGTTTCAAAGAAATAGTTTTCCCAGTAAGTTGTAATAATAAAGGTGCTCAATACTTTTAGCCAAGGCTGCATGTGCCCACGTGCAATTCAGTGCGCATATAGTAACCCATATATGGATCTTTTGCGTTTACAAATAGTTACTCCTTTCATATCAATTACCGATATCATCAGTACTAACTGAGAAGCCAAAATGATAAACTTCACTTTTTCAAATTCTTCAAATTTTAATATTAAGGCACATGTTTGGTGCTTAACTCTTCGTAAATAAACAAAATTTAATAAATCTAATTTGACGGAGTTAGTCACTTTGGCTTCTGACAATGAGTGGCTCATTTCTTTGTTATTTTCGGACAGTTTTTACGATGTTGATAAATTTTACGACTACGCTATACATATATCGTTTCCACCGACTATACTTCACACGGCCCTGACCGAGGTTTCGAGTCCTTATCTTCTCAAATTTCTGAATTTTCTGTTGATTCTTGTTGATCTTGATTGATCTTACGACCTCGCTATATTTCTTCCACCGACTATACACTCGCGTCATTTCACGTCTCAACGCTGAAAGTGTCACTCTCCCTGGTAGTTTTTCGTTGAAAAAGGATTTAAGCTATCGGTCACATCTGCTGGAGTATTAGTTAGTAAAATGGGATTTAATCCTGGCAGAGAAAGGGGTTTATTGTTGGTAGCAAGAGCGTAGAATTTGAAGAAAGACTCTTTCATTCCTTTCTTTTCTTTTTTCTCCTTTTTTGTTGTTGCAAGCGAGTTTGTTGAGAAAAGAGAGCTCTTTGTACATCGAGAAAGAGACTATTGTCGTTGTCTCGCATTATCGAGAGTATTTCTGGATAATTTAATTTGTTTATCCCGTGAGCAGAGAAGCAGAAAGGCGAAATACTGTAGCTTAAGGGAGGATTTGAATTTTCGTTTACAGTCTGCGATATTCTGGCATTTGAAATTAACTCGTTAATGTCTAGTGTCCTCTTTTAACGACTCTTTGAGCGACGCAGTTGAATTGAAAGTGTGCATCATGGAAGAATGAGGAAAGCTGAGAGAAAATAGGATAAGGAAATTGTATAAATCATTGGCTAAGCGTTGCTTCGAAGTTACTCGACGAGGAATAAGTGTTACTAAATATCAATATTTAAATTTCACTTAAAGTTCACTCTTTCTGTTTATTTTGTAAAATACGCAAAAATATAGCGCGTGTACCTTTTTTGTCGGAAACTGTACATGTTACAAAACATACGAAAAATGCAGTATTTCACTTTCCTAGGAAGTAATTCGATTCATCGACTGTGAAACATTAAAGAGAAAAGAATAACAATTTGAATGTTAATGGGTTAAGAAAAGTATTCTTCTGAGTTACGAGTGTCTCGAGTATTCTAGCAATTTTGATTGAGGTGATAGGCTGAGGTCAGTCACGATCAAAATGCTACGAGACACACGTATCAGTGCACGTGACAATTAATCTTGGATTCAACACCAGGAAAGAATCTTTTATTCTTGTTTCATCTGTTTTTCCAATCTCGTTCTAATTGTGAGATAGTTTCCTTCATGCGATGGATAGCGTACAATTTAACTCTGCTAAAGAGGAGCAGGAAGACTATTCAGTCCAGGAAGAGAATTCTTTTTCAATCCATTTTAATATCTACTTTTCATTCGAAAAGAGAAAAAGACTGAAAAATCGCCGACTGGTAAAGTGGGTCCATATAACTAGGCAAGATTACCCAGTAGGCTAACTATTAGGTCGTCTGGTATGAAATATCGGATTTTTCAAAGAGGAGTGAAACTCGTTTTTGTAAATTCAAGCATTTGATTCAAATGAAAAAAATTCCTCTCTTAAAGAAGAACTTTTCCACACTCAAGCAAGCAGAATGATTCATGAAATCAAACATTTCATATTGCACGACGTACCAGACAAATGTTTTTTTAATAATTCTGTTATTTTTTTCCAATTTCTTGAAATAATTTATTATTTTTCCAACTTTCCACTTTTTTCTTGTTTTTTTAAAATCATGCCGTTTGTCCGGTATCGTAATACTTCCGAATTTACTTCTGAAAATTGAGTATTCTTCTTCGTAAAAAAAAATGAGGTTCGATTAGCCCCTTAACCTATGATTTCTTTTCTGACTAAGCATCTAAGCGTCGGCCATTTTCTTTTTCAGTACTGTATCAGGTAACAAAAGCTAACCTGTCACAGATTAATTACATTTCGTAATCTTCAATTTTACAAATTGAAGACAAATGTGATTTTTTTCTTTTTTTAATAATTCGAGTCATTTTTTCTAATTTCTTGAAATAATTTATTACATTTTTCCAACTTTCCACTTTTTTCTTGTTTTTGTAAAATCATGCTGTTTGTCCGGTATCGTAATACTTCCGAATTTACTTCTGAAAATTGAGTATTCTTTTTCGTAAAAGGAAATGAGGTTCGATTAACCCCTTAACCTATGATTTCTTTTCTGACTAAGCACTTAAGCGTCGGCCATTTTCTTTTTCAGTACTGTATCAGGTAACAAAAGCTAACCCGTCACAGATTAATTACACTTAGTAATCTTCAGTCTTACAAATTACAACAAAAGTTCGGATTATAATTAATTTTTTTTTTTTTTTGCTAATGTAACTATTTTTCTCGCATCTTCACCAGAATCTCTGTCACGAGTCCGACACGTTGTTACAAGTTAAAGGGTTAAACGGATTCCGTCGAACGACGGATATTTTTTCTGGTAGCAGCGATCGGCTTGCTCTTATTGAATATTACGCGGTAGCCGTTTGTTGGAACGGTGTTCCGTCGTAATATCAACGAGTTACAATTCTGGCGATGAAATCAGTGACTTTCCTGACGCAACGATAAGGCACTACGGTAACCAGCGCGATTAGTCTGATTATGATTCACGAGGAGCACGAGCGTAGCCGTGGCTCTAGTTTGCTGTTTATTGTTCACGCGGCGTAAGTACAAGCGAAAGAGAAAGAAGAGATAATGTTCGTTTCGCGTGAACGGCGCGTTGAATAGTTGAGAACAAAAAGGAGCGGAAAGAAAAACCCAAGTGCGCGATGAAAGAACGGTGGCGAGTGATGAAATGGCGGAATCATCGTGAATAGAGTAGAGTCATGATCGACAATTTCGAGATCTTTCGAGCAACGTTTTTACACAAACACTTTCATGTTAATTAATTACACTTCGTTGTACTATATTACCATGCATGCAGCAAGCAGATTGCGTTATTGTTTTCAACTATATCTATATAGTTAGCTGCGTTAAAGTTGGTTGGAGATTGCGACAGTATCTGTATTTATTGTCGATTATACTGAATCAATTTTTATCTAACTATATTCGCAGTTAAATTAATTATACTTTGTTCGTTCAATTGAAGTTACACGCTGTTTTGGTTCAGTTAAGTGTACTAACTTCGTTATATTTGTAGTTATTAATTAACTGTACTAAGTGAGATATAGGACTTTTGTTCATGGTTACCTGCACTCTGTCGGTAAGTCACGAGACACCACCTCGCTGTTTTACAGCAAATCAAGTTTAGATGAAAGATTTAGTTACTTATTCCGATATGAACCGTTCTATTGATAACAATTATGTTACCGATATGGCTTAATACAGAAAAAAAAGAAACTGAAATATTTATAACGAGGTTCGACGCCAGAAATTGTGGGATGAATTGGACAGAAGTTTTCGGAAACACTGTCCAACGTGACGCAAAGATCTGTGGACACATTTGCAGCGGTCCTGGAGAGAAATCCAGGAAGAAACTTAAAAAAATTATATCGAGCTGTGATCGCGAAACGAGGAGCGTACATTGACGAGAAAATTCAATATATTTTAACATTGAAAAACTACACTCGGTGCAAGTTAACGGTGTTAATTTAAACGTAAAACTCAAATTAATAGGTGTCCCATGACTTGTGGACTTATGGGGGTGTATAGTTGATAATAGGTAAATTCACCACATCATTGATTAGCCATAACGTTCCAACTATACTTATGATACCTTTGCTAATCCTTCACTATGCTAGATTCGATTATATAGTTGTAATTGGAAGTTATAGTAATTTTGTTGAATTTTGTCGAATATGGTAATAACGGTGGATGATTACACTAAGATCGCTGTATCATTGATTAATCATAAGGTATCAACTATACCTTACGACACCTTCGTTGAATTCATTTCATTAATATTTGAGTGTACTAACAAGAGAACTTCGGTAACCCGAAATGTCCGATTTTTTTGAAACTTTGTGGGTTTGTAGGGGGCGTCGAGAGAAGTATCGGGCAATTTTTATTTTGGCCCAATTTCTGTTCTTCGGGGTGAAAACGGCCCTTGAATAAAGATAAGTGTACCCTATTTCCCTGTATATCTTTAAAACTATAGTAGATATAAAAACATGTTTATAATAAAAATTAAATGGCTTTTTATGCTTTATAAGACTGTGCCATTAAATTAGTAAAAATTCTTTTTTTAAATAAAAAATCTTCCACTACCGTTGTTGTGAAAAATTTCTAATTTTCTATCATATCGAAAAATATGTCAAATAAATGCAAATAAATACCAAAGTACCAAAAAAAAAGATAAAAAAAAAAATACCAAAGATTCGCACACATACTTGATACCTGATAACGCATCGTTCCAAGTGTGACAATGCAGCACACAAAGCATGTGTCAATTAAAATTATTTAAATATCACATTACTCGATAAGACTAACATACTTATCTGCATTTATTTGACATATTTTTCGATATGATAGAAAATTAGAAATTTTTCACAACAACGGTAGCGACAGATTTTTTATTTAGAAAAAGAATTTTTATTAATTTAATAGCACAGTCTTATAAAGCATAAAACGCCATTACATTTTTTTATATCTACTATAGTTTTAAAGATATACAAGGAAATAGGGTAACACTGTTTTCACCCCGAAGAACCGAAATTGGGCCAAAAAAAGAATTGCCCGATACTTCTCTCGAGGTCCCCTACAAACCCACAGAGTTTCAAAAAAATCGGACATTTCGGGTTACCGAAGTTCCCTTGTAAGTTGGATTAGTTAGAGTTGAAAAACTCGGGGGACTTCGTAGGCCAGGGGTTAATTTATTATACTGTTTCACATGGAATTATGGATTGCATTATAGGTTATGTTAGATGGCGGTTATATTATCGATTATTATATTAAGTGATAATATAGATTGATGTTTATATTACATTAGACTGTTGATTTTAAGTAAGTTAGGATTAAGCAAAACGGAACTCACTGTAACCCCAAAAAGGAAAACAATAAACGCATTAGTTAGAGTTGAAAGGTAACTTTTCTAGATACGATCGAAACCGTGATTCTGTCACTCGTTTTCTAAAACTCGCCGCAACTCGTTAACGGTGAATCGATCGAACGCCTAATCGTCGGCTCAACCTTTGGTCGCGATGTTTCTTAAAAAAAAAGAAAGGAGGAACCGGCGTAACACGCGGTTGTTGCGTTTCGAAGTGACGCGCTTCAAGGATCCGCAACGTAAATGGAGAAGCGCAAAAACCGAACCGCTGTCCATTAACATAATTACGCCGAGAGACACTTAGCATAATGAAGAAACAACGAGACCGGCTAATAGCTCGCCCGCGCGCACGTTTCGTCGCGTCGCGTTTCTGTTGCACGCACGAAACGCGGCATAACCGATGATGCTGGCGGGAGAGGAAACGGCGGAGAAAAGTCGATGGATGCGTTTTATATTTACACCCGATGCGAGAGAAAAACGCGAGTCTCGCCTGTGAATCACGCTCGAAATTGACCTGATTCCCTCGCTCGCATCAGCTGTTGCGTTTGTAGCTTTGCGTGCGTGGAAAGATGGGGTTTTCTCTCTCTTTTCTTCTTTTACCGTTGGACCATTTGGAATCCAGAAAATTCAGTTGTCCGTGTGTTTGTAACTGGACCACGCTGTTCCTGGTATTTCGTGTGACTGGATGTATGTACATGTACATGTGGAAAATAAAGTTAGGATTGAATAACATCTGTGGACTATGATTGAGCTTCATGGACATTTTAACCCTTGTAGGCTTAGCAACTATAGCGGTGTGTGAGGATTAAAATTGAAGACTTCGGTGTGGAAATTGGTCACCTTTGTTTTGCTTTTTTAACTCTCTAAGATCGAATGGGACTTCAGAGTCCCATATAAGAAATCTGTGATTTTCATATTTCCATGCATTCCAAACGAGTAGCCTCCCAATCTGAAGTACAAAGCAAACTATTTTCACCCTCAGAAAACTTCTACGACAAGTTTATTAAGCCTCTACGAAATTAGAGGCTTAACAAATTGATTAAAGAACTTGATAATTAATTAATAAAAATTCGCTAGAATGTATGGGACTCTGGAGTCCTACAGATTGAAAAAAAACTGTACCGTTCCTTGTTAAAAAGGGTAGCTATCTAAAGTCAGGTGCTAATTTAATTTAACAGAGCATACTATCTTCAAAATTCTTCGAGAGCCGTCTAGATTGTGTCTTTTATTTCAGGACACACTATAATATAATAGTATCTATGGTATCTAACTTTACACAATACGATCCATTTTTAACAATTTTTTTTTTTTAGAATCATCTTCACCTTTTAATTTTGACACACGCTATATATTCTAAGTAACACGTTAAGCGCCAAGCCTGTTTTGTCTTCCTTTCCGTTTAGCCCGCGATTTCCGATTTCACCGATATGCTGGCGGCCGGAGATCTGTGTAAGGTTGCGATAAGACTGCATGTGTTTCAATAATACTCATTAAAATTTCTTTTTGGTAACAAGTAATATTTAGGTACATTCTTTTATGATCTCCAAATTGTTTAAAATTTATTAATAGAAGAATATAATTTTTTAAATTGTATATCGTCAGTCAACAGTGATTGACGCGGCCGGAACGAAAAGTATACTGTCAGTCACCGGCGACTGACATGGCGCTTAACGCGTTAACTACTCCAAAGTTACATCGATCCTTTCGCTGCGTAATTATTCTTTCACCTATTCTACAAAATATGGCATTTTACAGCAGAAAAACTGTTTTTCACATTTTTCATGTTTACCGAGATACAAAAGTGTTCGATTACAGTCGAACGTCGCGGCGAAAGGGTGAAGAAAAACATAATTACGCGAAATCGGAACCGAATGTCGACTTCTGTCTCTCGTGCATACCCGAACACACACGCCGGGGAATAAATCGTGTAATCGAACGCGTATTTGCATGCCACGTGACCGCCTATTTGGGAAATTTAATTCCCTCCTCGCTCCTCCTCTGTCCCATATGGTCACGGGTAATCGACGATACTGCGCGACTTCTTTTCACTCTGTCCCCTTTATTTTTCGCTCTCCGCCGTACGGAAAGGTCAAAAATCGCACGGACACGACGCGCTCCGTCACGTGTCCCGTTATATGGCGTCGGTGAAATTAGCAAAACAGATGTTTACCAGCGATAATCATTACAACAGGCTGATTCCGTGTTTTCGCTTGGTCCATGATTCATTCGCGCTCACTCGGTCGTACGTACATACGCACCGTGAACATTTTCCTAACCGACTTTCACGCGTCGCGCTGACTGTTATCGAATTTCTAACTTTTATCAACCGGTAAACACACGCGCGAACGAAAAGACGCTGCGGAATATTTTAATTGCCCCCGGTGTGTCTCAGATTCCACGTTTGTTTTCCTTCTGTTTCTACGCGGTTCACGTGTGAAATCGATAACTTTTTCTTCTTTTCGGGGAAGACGGAAGAAACGCGTTGACACTGCCACAGAGCGGTTAGAAGACGATAAGTGAAGCGAGCAAAAGGTATAGAGGTGATTGAGCCGGCTATCAAGGTTATGTTTGGCTTGTGGCGGTAGTTTTATCAAATTCTTTTATATATATACATATATGTTCACGTCGTATCGTTGTTGGACTCGTGGAATGTTGAGTGGCTTGTTGCGCGTCAGTGTCACTTGAGTGGATGTGTCTCGAATTGGTCTGAGCGGGTAAGTCGATGGGTATCGGAGAAAAACCAAGTGGCATGTATACCGGGTGACGGTGAATTAAACACTCGGCTTTTTGCGTGTCTCTTTAACGGTTAGAGTAGTGGGATTCGAGAAAGGTCACCTGGTATGTGACGCGTTTGAACTCTGGATCGCGACAGCGGAAGCTAACAATTGTTGGATCAGCGAATACAGCTACTGTAAATATTTTTGTTGCTGTTACCGTATGTGCTGCCATATTGCTATAGTATTTTCACCGTATAGTATTATTCGGTATACACTACCGGCCAAATGTTTGGAATCACTATGCATTGCAAGTTGCACCAAAATTCTTAAAAAAAGAAGTTAGCATTTATAATAATTTTTTAACGAATTTTTTATCATTCAAATCAATCGAAATGGGGTAAAGTGCTATTGATCTGCACAACATCAATTTCAAAGCAATAAAGAATTAGTAGCGGATTCAATATTGATGTAAATTGGCAGATGATTCCAAATTTTTGGCAGGTAGTGTATATTATTACTATATCATCGCTATGCTATACTAGATGTTAGTATTTTTGTTAATCTCCTCGCTGTGCTTGTTGCTGTAACAGTCTGTATCGCGTTGTGCATCACTATAGTACAATAGACGTCATGGGCAGTAATCTCTCATTTACTGTATCTGACAGTATTTTTTCAAAGTACTTGTTGCTATAATGTTCGTTAGATTTTGTACTATTATAATTCTTATTATGCTTCTTTGGCTGTTGTAGACGTTACTATATGTAACATTTATTATAGTTATTCAGATTGTACGTTTTATCATTCGTTACACTATACACGAGTGAGTATTATTCTGGATACTGTGGATCTCGAGTAAAACTGTCGCGTACTGTAGATTATTATACTAAATACAGTAAATTCTCCACAAGTGTCAGTCCGCAAGGAACCTAAACCTGACACTTGTAGAGTCAGGGACTACGTTTTCGAGCCTCGCGCCCGCCTTTGTAGTTTGCCGAACGTAGACAAGGATAGCGAATAAAAGATAAGGATGAAACGTGAGTCGAGGCAATCAAGCGATTTAAATACCAACTTTTTTAATTTTACGTTTTTTTATCCCGAAATTTTTCTTAACATATTGATGAGATTTTTCTGATGAAAATGACATCAAACACGACATAATTTGAACAACATTTACTTATTAACACGTTCACTGTTTGGCGTGACAGTGGACTGGAATGACGCAGACTTAGGCGTAGGACCATCTATACTGACACTTGTAGAATCCAAACTGACTGACACTTGTAGAGAATTTACTGTACTACTGTATTATTATATATTGCACGTTATAATAACTACTACATTTATTAATATGTCCAATACAGTTTTGCTTGCTTACTCTGTAGCATATTTATCGTATCATCAGAATCATAAGTAATTATTGTTTGCTCTGTCGCTTGTTATATTTAATACAGGTTTTACACTCCAAATTCAACTTTTTACAAATCAAATTCACCCTTTTGCAAATCAAATTCATTCTTTTGCAAATCAAATTCAACCTTCTGCGAATCAAACTCACCCGTTTGCAAATAAAGTTTTCCTACAAAATTGTTTTCTTAAGCTTTCGTAATAAAAATAAGATCAAATGTAAACTTATTGACAAGAAATTCAAAATTTTATTGTATGTAATACAAAGATGGACATGAAATAATTATTTAATAGTAATTACCAATTCAATACATACGGAATTAAAAGTGATCACAAAGGCAAATTAATGACGGTACATTAGTTTAACTTTGAAAATGTGTTGCAATACTACTTAATCCTTATAAGTAAACTCAACATTACATCTTTCTATTGTGCAGTAAAGTAAAATTGGAGCAATTCTATTTGCCACTAAATGGGTAGTCTCCCGACAGGCCTCAGTTATATCGACATTTAAAGGGGTATTCTAGTCTAGAGTGTCATTTTTTAGTCCTTCTTAGGGATTCTTTTGTAAGGAAAGTATAAGTTTCTCAGTATCGGCATTTTGCATACATATTTATTCTTGTTTTAAGAGAGTTCGAAATTTTTTTCAAGTGAAAATAATCAAAACTGTCTGAATTATATATCATTCAGTGCGGTCCTTTTAAAAAAAAGTGTCCGAAATGAAATCCGAAATGAAAAAACCAAAAGGATTCTTGATTAGTACGACTGTGACTATGGTGCGAACCAGAATGAAAAAGAAATAGTGAAAATTTACAAAATGGCGGCACTTTGAATTTTGACTATCGATTCCTTCGACTTTTTTTCGTCTTTCAGAGGCTCTAAAAATCAGAAAAATATACATTTTGGTATAATTCTGGTTCAGACGATAACGACACATCCACTGAAGGTGCACGTAAAATTTGGAGTCAACCGGGCAACTAGAACTTGAGATATCATGTCAGCCATTTAGAAAAACGTGGTTTCGAGAAAAACGCGTTTGAAGTTTCTCATACCGGTTACCTGAGAATGGTGTACTCCTTTAATCATCTATAACTTCGTCAATTTTACGAATTCGGAAAAATCCTTCGACAGTTATACTTCTGCAAATGTCTACCTTCAGAAAATGTAAAAAAGAAAAATCGACTTTTTTGAAAAGTCTAGACTAGAATACTCCCTTAACTTGCCTGGAATTCTTGCAATTTACGCAAAACAGTAATTTCTTTTAAATTTTGACTCGAGATTGGAGCAAAATACGAGTAAAAGGGTGAATTTGGTTCGCAAAATGTTGAATTTGGAGTGCAAAACCTACGGTATTTCAATACTCGCTGTAACTTATAGCACCGCTATACCATTCACTTATACTATTTACCATAGATACTATTGCAATATTATTCACTACGACCAGAATATGTCTATGATAACAGAAATGACGGACTCGAGTTTACCTAGAATTTCTATTTACTTTTCTAAGAAACTAGATGTCCAGGTAGAGATAACTAGAAACGGCAATTCATACAGGGAAACGTGCTAGCAACGTGACGCGAACCGACTCGATAAATAACGAAACGCAGACGTCGGTGTGTGTCCCATTTTGCAGGAAGTTGAACCGTTCTCACGCGCGGCTCGCGTTTTTCCATTGCGCAACGCAGAGGCGATCGTAAAGTAATTACAAGGCTCCGCCGATATGTATCCTTCGCGATCGCAAGGAGAATCGCGGTGATCCTCGTGCGAGACGTGAAAGAAAGAAGAGAAAAGAAGAAAAATTCGCGACGGATTCGCTGCTATTGAAGGAGGATTTTAAAAATAGGCCAATTTTGGCATACGTCCGGAACGAAAAATTTTTTTACAGCATGATTCTACGCGCCCTAAGGAAGAAAAAATGCAATTGCCATTTTTCCCGGAAATGATGGGAAAGTTATGAGAAATGCGGTTCAAGGTAAGAGTATCACCATACTTATAATCGTCTCGTTTTCTTCGGATGATGGTCTGTTCGTAAATTAACCACTTAGAAACCCATATTGAGTATTGTTTACAAAGATTGTTGTACATTAGTGTTTAATAAAAACCAAAAATAATGAAAAATAATTAATGACAAATAAATCGAAGCAAGGAATTCTTTGATGACACGATGCTTATATTCTAAGCAATCAGAAACCAATTTATTCTCGATGTGATAAAAATTATAATAAACTATGGTAAATATAATAAAATAATCGTGATGACAGGGATACAATAAAAAAGTAAGGCTCTAACAGAATTTGCATTTCTTAACTAACTTGAAAGCAAAGCAACTGTTTATTCGAGTCGTAACTCTCAGAGAGTCGAGCGATGCTCTCAGACAGTCACTCTCAGACGCAGTGTCCACTCGCGAGAGATACTCTCGAGAGTAACTCGCGATAGTTTCACTCTCGAAAGGACTCCTAGCTTTATGTTTGTCTCGATGTACACACAGCGACCCAGGTTCGCGTTTCTTATGTTTGGCTCGCAAGAAATATCACGAGTTCGAAGAAGTTAAGGCCTAGAATTGTTCCCAGAACAGTTGCGAGCGTACACCGTTCGGAAATCGGGCAGGACGACTCGTCCTCAGTCGGTGTTTACGAGGCCGTCGAACGAGTGCCTCGACGAACGTCGCTTATACTGCGCGATTATAGTCTTGTAGGGAATACAGTGCTCGCTCGAACAACGCGTTTTCGATTATACGCGGATTTCCAATCAATTTACGTACTTAGCATCACAATCGAAATATGTATGTAATTGAAAATAGAGGAGAGCCTACGTATAGCTAATTAGATCAATTACAGCAACGATTTCGTTTTATCGTATCCTAAGTTTATTTTTCTTGTAATAAGATGTGTCATAGCTATGAAACAACAACAAATTAGTTTTTTTTTACTGTTGTCTCCCCGAGACATACATATTCTATCCTTTTCTGGAAAAACACTGTCTCTTAGTAAACAACTAAGTCTTTACACACGACCAACTTCGTTTGTTATTATTCCAACGACAGTATGCGATAATTGACACGCAGTGTAGATGATCAGGCTTCAGTTTTCCGTAAAGCCGGGGGATGGTTCCTAACTACGTGGACAGTCGACGTCCCTAACCTACGCGTAGTTCGACAGAACTCTGTATACATATTACATACATATATGTTTAGACTGATATGTAAGATCATACTTTTTCCTCTGGCTTTCATAGTGGACACACAGTTAAGAAATGCAAATTCTGTTGCAGTATTACTTTTTCATTGTATCCCTGTCATGACGATTATTTTATTATATTTATATTGTATCCCTGTCATCACGATTATTTTATTATATTTACGATAGTTTATTATAATTTTTATCACATCGAGAATAAATTGGTTTCTGATTGCTTGGAACATAAGCATCGTGTCATCAGAGAATTCCTTGCTTCGATTAATTTGTCATTAATTATTTTTCATTATTTTTGGTTTTTATTAAACACTAATGTACAACAATCTTTGTAAACAATACTCAATATGAGTTTCTAAATGGTTAATTTACGAAGAGACCATCATCCGAAGAAAACGAGACGGTTATAAGTATGGTGATACTCTTACCTTGAACCGCGTTTCTCATAACTTTCCCATCATTTCCGGGAAAAATGGCAATTGCATTTTTTCTTCTTTAGGGCGCGTAGAATCATAGTGTAAAAAAATTTTTCGTTCCAGCCGTATGCCAAAATTGGCCTATTTTTAACATCCTCCTTTACCGCGAGCCACCGTTTCTTACGTAATTCAACGCTGATGATTCCCGTGGCGCGTGTGCCGCGCAACAAGCCTGCAGTAATTATAACATGGTGACCATGGGCCCGATAGCGCGCTACTACGCACCGTGCGTGCGCTATTGTGCGATAAAACTCGGTTCTTGTGGCGATCTCCTCTCTCGACTGCAGATCGTTACAAACGCGCTTTTTAAGTACTTCTACGGACGTATTTAGCGTTCGGAGCACAGTAATTTATTTATTCATGGGTTATTAAACGTAACACACGTTGTTTTAAACAGTCTTTTTAAACTGGTTGAAATTTTTATTTGGGAGATTGAATTTTTCACTGAGAAATGTGAACCATTGTTAGCCTGTGCTTTGGAGTATTTGATGTCTAATGTCTTGGAGCATCGAATGTGTTAATCGTTACTTGTAACAGTTTCTTAATTTATTTGATCTATAAATACATCATTTGCAATTATTTTTCGTCAAATTCATTATTTACTCTAAACACAGATAGAAATGGACAAAGTTTATTAAAATAATTCCCATGATATTCTAGAAAAATGAAACATTCACTCTTGATAGAAGACATTTTGTATTAATCATCGTAGATTGTTTATTTGTATGTGCAATATTGGACCGAGGATTACTAAATACAAATCCAAAAATAGAATATTTGAAGAATTTGCATGTGACACAGTATAGAAACTATAAATACTCAGCTTGAATATAAGTAGTCGTTAAAAGGAATCGTAAGGCAAAAGGTTAAGCAATTCGAGGATACAGTCTGTCTCGAGTTAATTGCCTGTTCAAGGCCACAGCGTAGAATAACCCCAGTACTTCTCCTGTACCATTCTTTCTGTCTCTATTTCCAAACTTATCTTAAACTTCGTCTTGGCACCGAGAACTCAATTCAGAGAACGAAATTTCTTTTAGTTGCATTCCGTAAGAAAAACAGACCTTTCATTTTTTCATTCCATCCTCAGATGTTCTCATAATTCACTTCTTGGATGTTTTCTTATCCCATCCTCAGACGTTCCCAAAATTCACACCTTGGATATTTTTTTATTCCATCCTCAGACGTTCCCAAAATTCACTTCTTGGATGTTTTCTTATCCCATCCTCAGACGTTCCCAAAGTTCATCCCTTGGATATTTTTTTATTCCATCCTCAGACGTTCCCAAAATTCATCCCTTGGATATTTTTTATTC
Source organism: Habropoda laboriosa (assembly GCF_001263275.1). NCBI lineage: Eukaryota > Metazoa > Arthropoda > Insecta > Hymenoptera > Apidae > Habropoda > Habropoda laboriosa. Next base: position 4,138,212 of record NW_017100191.1, on the reverse strand, counting down.
CATCCTCAGACGTTCTCAAAATTCACTTCTTGGATGTTTTCTTATCCCATCCCCAGATGTTCTCAAAATTCACTTCTTAGATGTTTTCTTATCCCATCCTCAGACGTTCCCAAAATTCACACCATGGATATTTTTCTATTCCATCCTCAGACGTTCCCAAATTCATCCCTTGGATATTTTTTATTCCATCCTCAGACGTTCTCAAAATTCACTTCTTGGATGTTTTCTTATCCCATCCTCAGACGTTCCCAAAATTCACACCATGGATATTTTTCTATTCCATCCTCAGACGTTCCCAAAATTCATCCCTTGGATATTTTTTATTCCATCCTCAGACGTTCTCAAAATTCACTTCTTGGATATTTTCTTATCCCATTCTCAGACGTTCCCAAAATTCACACCTTGGATACTTTTTCACCAATTTCGTTTGAAAAGCAAACGTCACCAACTGTCTCTCGTTCCACCCTCGGACGTTTCTAAAATCCACCCTTGAATATGTGAACGACTGTTACATGGTCGAATCGTTGATATTACAGGCGCTGAAGAGCATGAAGAAGGTCAGGATGCTGAGCAGCTGGGCAAACTACTTACTCGGAGGTAATATCTCCGGCGCACAAGATTCACGGGAAGGGTCCAACAACGAAATCCCGGAGTCCCTTCCAGTAATGGCGAGGCTCAGTCAGGTGGAGGTTGAGGGCGATGACTGGGTCCTCATTGACCGTGCTGGTACGTCTGGCCTTTTCAAAGGAACCTTGCTCTCGAGAAATTCGAAAAAGTCCATGAACACGTAGACACACGTACACACACACTCACACACAGAGAGAGAGACACAGACATATAGCCCTTTTAAGGAGAGTATGACTGCTTCTCACGTCAGGGAGTTCTGCTCCCTTGGGGTGTAAAATGAGACGCGTGTTTGAACGACAGACCCTATGAATAACGCGATTACTCTTTGGCGGAAAATAACGAGGGCCTTTTTGGCCGATTGTTTTCTAGACGTAGTAGGACTCGATGTTTTTAGGCTGACTAGTCTTGGAACAAGTTCAAGTAGGGGGAATTGACGAAAGTACTTTGGCTATACGTGGAATTATTTTTGAATTAATCCTGGGGTTAAATTTAGTGAACTTTAAATATGGATATCGTTTGTTCTATTCGTTTTCTATTTGTGAGTGTCGACAGAAACAAAAAAAAAATGGTCCATTGAAATAGCAATTTTTTTTAAAGATTTTAATTATCAATTTTATGAAAAAGAGGCAGTTAGTGTTAATATTAAAATTAAAAACGAATATGCTTTGTTCTATTCATTTTCTATTTGAGAGTGTTGACAGAAAAAAAAAAATGTTCCATTGAAATAGGAATTTTTTTTTAAAGATTTTAATTACTAGCTTTATGGAAAAGAGTGAGTTAGTATCAATCACTGTACGGTGATTACTTTTGAATTAATCTTGGGACTGCAGTCAGTGAATTTTGAGAATGGATGTACTTAATTATTAAGCATAAAGTGTGTTCAGGTGAAATTATAATTAATTCTGTATTTTTAAATGTCGTAGGAAAAATTGTCCATTGAAAGTTTTTCGAAGATTTGAATTGTTAGTTTTTGTTTTTCGGAGGAAATTTTTGCAGGGTAATTTTGGAATAGAGTCAGTTCACACTAACGATTTTGTTAGCATTGACAGTGAAGCGAATTAAATTCAAGTACGAACCTGATCTTTGCCAACTAGTTTAGCAAGATGTTCTAGAAGAACGTTTATGAGCGTTTACAGCTTGCGCACTCGTTCAATCGCCTGTTTAATGTACCCAGTATCATTGCCAAAAATTCCTATCGATATCGTAGGCATTTGTGCTTTATAGCTCTTCTCAATTTTAAACCAGCGCGTCAACTTCCTTCTTCCCAATGTAGAATTCAAAACCAAAATTCTCCTCGATCAGATTAGGAAACGAAGAGTAGCCAGAGTTGAAGCTTCGAGTGGCTTCTAGTCACAGTTTCACGAAGATGATCTAAAATTTCTCTAGAAAATAGTTCCTACACTAAACCGAATTCATCTTTTGAAAGCGTATTCTCTGTAAAAAAAACAAACTGTTAAATGGACATGTACCCTAACGCTAAATAACTTTTTTTTATTATGTACGCATACTTGCCGGAAGAGCTATAGTGAGGTCCTAGAATCCGATATATTTAAGGGGTTCTCCTACTGTGACGGCTGAAAGAAACTGAATTTTTCGGAAATTTAAAACAACACAAGTGCTACACGTATCCTTTTGCAAATTTTGTGTGGTTATTCTATCGTCTTTTACGAACACAGAAATATTTTTTATAAGTGAAAATATCCATTTGTTGTGAAATAGGACCACCGTGAAAAGAGCGCCTTGAAAAGTATCCTTCCCGATGGCTGACGTGATATCGGACGTTGCGCTTATCCAATATACAAAATGCAAACGTATTCTTAATCTGTAGACATGTGGCTATCGTCTGAACTGGAATGACAAAAGACTATTGAGAAATGAAGAAATGGCGAGGTTTCAAAGAAATTGCTTTCGATTTTAGCAAAGAAACATGATGGTATTTTTGACCGCAAAGACTGAATTTTGAAAATATTTACACAATTCTAGTTTAAACGATAAAGCAACATCTACCGCATACACTTGACAAACGAGTGGATCGGACTTCTGGTTCCTTGGTAATCATGTCAGCCAGTTTGAAAAATGCTGTTTCGAGAGAAACGCGTTTAAAGTTTTAACTACAGTTTTTGAACGCATATGCCTCTGCCAATTTTGAAAATTAAGCTTTAAAACATCCTGGACATATTTTCGAGATGTTAAACTATAAGAAAATGCAAAAGAAGAAAATTGATTTTTTCAACTCGTCACAGTAGGAAGATCCCTTAAGTTCACTATATTAAAAAAAATGATAAAAACAGAAAAAAGTTAGGTACGGGTCTATACTGATCTAGTCATAGTCACCGGTTGTCCGCTATAAGCGTTAGGGTTCACGTCTTTCGCTCGACTCAGCGTGCAGCTAGATCAATGGATGCTTTCGCTTAAGGGGGTCTTCTAGTGTGACGGCCGTTTTTTCAGGCCTTTTTTGCTAATTTATTACAGAAGTACGGTAACAGTTGTTAACATGAGCTTTATTCCTATGTATTTACTTATCCTTGAAGAATCATTACAAATTTTTGTTGTTGAAAAATAATTAAATATGGCTGCTGTGGAACACGTGAAACAGGAGCATGAAAGAAAAAAGTAGGTCCATGGTTGCCATGATTTGAGTTGTTCTGCTTATCATGCCGCTATGGTCGTTAGTAGAATAAAAGAAAAATATTGAAAATTAAAAAAATGGCGACACTTTGAATATGAAGTATCGATTCTTTCGACTTCTTTTCGTCAGTAGAATAAAAGAAAAATATTGAAAATTAAAAAAATGGCGACACTTTGAATATGAAGTATCGATACTTTCGACTTCTTTTCGTCATTCAGAGGCTCTAAAAATCAGAAAAATGTACGTTTTGGCATAATTCTACTACCGACCATAGCCACACATGTTCTGAAGACATGTGCAAAATTTGAGTTCGATTGGTTTTTGCCAGATCGTGGCAACCATTTCAGAAAACATGGTTCCGAGAAAAACGCGTTTAAAGCTTTCAGTGCAGTCACACTAGAAGACCCCCTTAATGCGAAGATCTACGGCAGCGGTCGCCAAACTGTTTTCATTATCGACCACCTAAAAGTCTTATCGACCCCCACAAAATTTATTTTTAGTAGTTTATTTGTGTTACAAACGAAAAAAAAGCTTTTACTATTTTCAAAATTTATTTAAAATTTACATGATCCGTGATTTTTAATCAATTTTTCCATCGACTCCCAGTCGACCCCCAATAATGTTATATCGACCACTTCGGCGACCCCTGATCTACGGGCTCGTTATATCTCTTCCACCAAGCACGCTAGTGTCGTAATAATGTCCGCTGTGCTAAATACATCATCTGAAATCCATAGTTGAGGGCGCGACGGCGCTGGAGGAGTCGTGGTATGTAACGCCACCCGCATGTTTCACACGGGCAGGCCCCGTGAACGTAGAAACATCACCGCTGGAGGACCTGCTAATCGAGCATCCCAGTATGTCCGTGTACCGAGCCACAGCGTCTCCGATCGCCCTAGACACTC
>NW_017100191.1:4131361-4134016 GCF_001263275.1 Habropoda laboriosa | reverse complement strand
AATGTTCTGCCGGACGCCAACGGTAAACGGGAAGAACCTAAGGTAGAGGAGAAGATTCTTCCTGATGTGGTCCCGGAAGCACCGGTCGCGGCAGCGCTAGCCGTGCCGGAGCGCAACCCCAGGAGAAGAGATGAAGAGCAACAAGCAACCCGTAGACCAGCCATCCACGACGGAAGACCCAGTATGGATCTTGTCAGCAACGAGAAGAGGATAGCTCAGCTTCGATCGGCGCAAAAGGTAATTAGTCCTCCTGTGTTCTGGGTATCTTCTGGACTGTTTCGAGGTCTTTGAATGGATTAGAGAGGTTTTCTAGAGTAGAAGGTGGAAGAAAGGAATGGTTCTTCATTTTCTGGAGAACGGTAGTATTTTACTCAATTTCAGAGATATCTTGAAACCCATAGAGAATTCGGGCTATAAATGTTTTAATCTAAAAAGTGAGAAAGAGTTAAATTTTTTTTTTTTTTAATATCTTCCGTGTCTTTTTAAAAGTATTGTTCAAAATTCAGAATATCGATAATGTAACAAACTCTGAAATAGAAGGATATACTACTTTGGCTGGGATTTTGTCAAAATTATCTTCTCCACCGAAGAAACGCGAAGTTGTGTTCATCAGAAAAATTCTAAAACTTGATATATGTATCTCTCTTTTTCTTTTTTGAACTATTTAAAGTAAGAATTGAAACGAGGGGTGATTCGTGTCACGGTTACTCGAAGCAATTTGTCAGTTAATAACCATCTAACTAGCATACTTAATGGTCGAATATAATACCGGTTACTACCAGTTCATCATAATAAAGATAACAGGTTCGAGATTATTCCAGACACGAAATTGTCGAGCATGTAAAATAAGAATCTCACGTTGTTGAAAGTACAATTTCGAATATCACTCTCACTTATCAATTAATAATCACCTCTATTTACATACCCATCGATGAAAGTGTACCAAAGATAACAAGTTGTTCAGACAAGTAACCAGACATTTCACTCAAGCATAATTCTTTAGAATTTAAGCAACACTTCATATCTCATCCTCGTCGAGTTTCTCGGAATTTGTCTACTTTAGACACAGAGAGATATAGTCGGTGGAAACGATTTAACGAGGTCGTAAATTCAATTATTAAATCACAAGATACATAAAATTTTCGCTTACAATCTTTCATTAAAACTACCTGTACAGTATTAACTCTTCCGCTACGGCGAAATTTGTTGCCGAGCATCAATTTTCCTTCCGTAGAGTGTACATCTGCTACGTTATCGCGTAACGCAATTTACCATCGCTGTATAAATGATTTCGCGATTGATCCTTATTTCTCAGTTAAAACCTTTCTATATTTGTGCAACGAATAAAATTAAATATTAGTATTCAATTTTATAGCGATCACAGAATTTTACGTTTTCGGCGTTTTTCTAATGCGGTTACTCTGCAAATCTGCAAATTCGAGCGCGATTACGTCTCGCTGTTGAAAATTCAACAGAATTTCTACCTTTTTCGAACATTCAAAACGTGCTCACTTTGACGCTTGAACCGATCTGACGAACTCTCGATATTTCTTTCACCGGCTATACCTCGACGCTTGACGAACTTCACGACCTCGCTAATTTTGCTTCCACCGACTATACGAATCATCCGAAACAGAAGAAACGAATTCTGACGAGTGTGAACTGCCATCTGCACAGGTTCTCGAGAAGAGGTCGACCCAAGCGCTGAAAAGAGGCCGTCTGGAGAGGAGTAACAAGCTGAGGGAGGTGTTCAGTGTAAAGGGCAGGCGGCCACGCCGCCAGGACCGCTTGCGTATCCAGAACAGTGGCGCAAACAACAACCGGAAATGCTAGTCATTCGATCTCAGGCCAAGGTGTACTCAAATACCTTCTTCCTAATCGCGGAAAGGCGACGCAGTTATATCACACAAGCAAACAGAACAGAAGAAAAAACCAAAAAAAGGAAAAAAAAAAGAAGAAGAAAAGCTGAAACCCAGAAGAAGGCAGAGGGAAGAATGAAACAACGAAGAGCAATATAAACACAAAAAAAGAGCAAACAGAATTTCTGTTTCAGAAAAACTCTCGATGTCACAGTATGTTGCTTTGATAAAAAAAAAAAAAGAAGAAGAAGAATTACGTGAAGCGAGAGAAGTGCTCGTCGGTCTTTCATCCTTTCTCATCGCGTTTTATATTAGTTTGAGCCGCTCCTTAGGCGTACAAAACGCTCCAGAAGAACCACTGGGTATCGCTGAAGAAAGCAGAAAAAAAAGATAAAAAAAAAGCAAGAAAGAAGATGCAAAACGATGCCTCGGAAAATTGTGTTTTTCTTTTCTTTTTTTTTTTTTTTTTTTGGTATAAACATTTTCATTTAAACGATGAAGAACGAAACAAAAAGAAGCGTTGTCTGAAGTGAAAAGAAGAAAAAACAGGAAAGGGAAGAAAGTATGACAAATCGTAGCCAAATTGGCCCGCGGTGAGAGAGTCTCGTGTATAATGGCGCGTGTATGGTTACTCGGTTGGATCGTGTGTATTCTTTTCAGCCTATTATCTAGTATGGGCAAATGTGTTTATACTCGTACGTTTAACGTTTAATTTTTATTTAAAGACGTTCACCCTACCTGTGTAGCGTAACTTTTCAGCGTAATAACCCCGCAAACGACTCCCTTGACGATTATT
>NW_017100191.1:4110710-4131301 GCF_001263275.1 Habropoda laboriosa | reverse complement strand
ACGCCATTTTTTTTTTTCTTTCTTGGTTATTGATAACGCTGACCCGAACGAAAGGCCGGAAACTCATTTCGAGACCACCACGCCTTTTTAGGTTCCCGTTACGATTTTTATTCGCGCTGCACTTTCGCGACGTGAGGATGGAAACGAACCCTTTGCGCTTCGAGCATATTATCCAGCAAAATTTTTGAAAAACGAAACGTACTGCTTTGAAAATGAATAAATTACGAACGTTTATAAATTTATCGATTGTTATTTCTTTTAAACGAAACTCGAGTTTTTACATTTCAAGGGAGTTGCTCTGTCTAAAGACTTAAAAGCTTGAGAATTAGGCACTTTTAGAGTAGTTTTTATGGAATTGGTAGGAGACAATTGAATGGGTGGGAGCGTTTCGAAAAGCGTTGAAAATTATTTCCTCTGAAGTGGATAGGGAACATAAATTCATAAACTGTTGTTATGATCTGTGCATGGTCCTTAGTAGGCGCAAATTAAATAGATTGGAAAAATTTTAATAATCATGGAAATATAATTGTTTAGTAGAAAAGTTTTATCAAAACATCATTGTTTTGATAAAAATCAGACACTTCGAACACCGGAGAAAATGTAACGGAGCTGCAATTATTGTTTTACTTCGTGCTACGGAGAGAGACACTTTTTCTAAAGTAACGCAGGTATGTTGAAAATCTTTCAATTTTTTTGCAACCGTCAAACCGAACAATCTCTTTAAAGTTGCGGTGCCAATGGAGTTGTGGTGCATACGGTGGAGTGCAAAGGGTTTCAAAACGTACAGAAAGGTGCACGTGTAAACGTTCATTAACAGACGTTGACGCGCTCCGCGTGATGTCTTCTTTGTTAAAAAAAAAAGAAAAAAAAAATAGACAAGCAATAAAACGCTAATCAATCAGAGGTCAGCAGCGTCTGTCGATGGACGTTCGAGTAAAATAAATGTATTTATTCAGCGGCTCGCATGGTGTAGTACTTTCAGCTGAATATTGATTTAGAAAAAGAAAGCACTATTAAGCGTTTAGGTAGCATGAAGGCATGTGTCGTGCGTTAGTAATGGCGGATTAAGCGGCGAACGAAGATGGAGATGAAGCACTTGGTTCCTCTTTCGTTTCGAGGAAGACCACTGACGTGTCGGAATTGCCAACCGTTTTGGCTTGTATTGAGCATACAAATTAGCGTCTTTCAAACGTTTTCTGGTCTACAGATTCATAGAGGGATTGGAACAGTGCTATGATATGATTCCAACGGGAGAATCGGTTTCTATATAGCTGATGCGCGTTGTAGCGCGTCGATGTTCAAAGTAATTCGCCTCTGGGGACGAGAGTGAAAATGAAGAACTGGACGAAGGAGAGAATATCATTCACACACTCGACCACGATACACAGCGATCTATGGATCGCGAGTTGAGCGATGTTTAAGCCTCACGTTCGTAGGAACGCTTGTGTCTGACCTAGTGTAACCGTTGCTCGGTTAAATTTCACCTAATTTTTGTATTTGGTCCAAGGAATTGACTTTCGAACGGTTCGACGAAGGAAGAGGATAACGAGAGTGATCTTTGTGAAAATAGTAGGGATAGATTGGTGAGATTCTCACGATGAAAATGAGTCCAAACACGGCGTAAATCGGACTAGATTTACCAGTAGTCAATATTTTATGGTATGGCAATTTTTTATGGTGCTTTCAGAATTGAATATTGTTAAGATTAGTCCGATTTATATCGTGTTTGGGCTCATTTTCATCGGGAGAACCTTACCAATCCGTTGGTACTATTCTAACAGAGATAGGATCAAAAATTATAGTAATTGTATTTTTCATCATTGGATTAACGCGTCTCCTTCATTCTCGCTATGCCTGTTCGCTTTCCTTGCCGATGTGTTTAAGTGTTTTGTGAGCTCGAGGTTAGGTTATGTTAGATTCGGTCGTTCAAATTTAACCGAGCACATGTGTAATAGCCTAATAGGGAATTTATAGAGGACAGTTTTGAAGTCTTCAGGGTGCACAAAGTGTCCAAGTGAAGCTGATTTCCTTCTACTGTTTAACCGGTGTGTAATCAGAAATACCACGGGTGAAACAGGATTTTTCTTAAAATATTATATATCTATCGCTAATTTTTCCGAGATATTTAGATGAAATTTTCCCAGTAGCTAAAAAATTTCTGTAGAGCTACAAAGTAGCAAATGAACATCGAACGAGAAGTATATCGATCTGAAAAACGTTTCCATTTAAAGAATGGCGGCGAATGATCGACCGAAATCGGCTGAAACGGACCCAAATCGGCTTGCGGGATTAGAAAGGTGAAATATTGAAGTAAAAGTGTCAGACAGAAGTGTATCCACGTGATGGGTGGACGATGAAGGAGCTCTGAGGGGAGATTGGTGTCGCCCGAATTGGACTTTTTATAAATTCAGACCCGCGTATTCGTCACGTAGAGATGCGAAAATTGTGCAATACCGATCCGCGTGGACGAATAAATCGCGCGCCCCTCTCTACCGACCTCTTCCCTGGGACGATTTCTTCTGTGAAGAAGATGGCGACGCCACGTGTTCAAGCACACGACAGCAATCTCTTTCGTTCGTTTCTCGTCGGGAAGGAATATATTCAGAAGCGTCGAAAGCTTTTTCGTTTCTGGGATATTCTTTCGAGAGAGCTGTTTTATCGGAGTTTCCACGCCGAGGTTGGACATCGTAGCAAGACACATTTAGTAGCAATAGACACGTCCAATGAAAAAGACTATTGAGAGTACAGCTGTGATTCAAACTGAATTCGATCTTGGACGACCTCCACTCCTCCGCAAGGAGGCTAGCTAATCGTGTTTCAAGCAGGAAACTTTCTTCCTCTGTGGTCCTTAGTGAAAGAAATTAGCAGTAGTGGCGAAAGAAAACGATTAAAGGAACCTTCGTTATTCTCGATTATTTTCCCGGGGATTCTCGTCTTGGTGAGCAATTTCGGCGCCATTTAGCTAGCTACGATAGTACTTCACCTTCCCCCACGCCACTCGGAATAACCTGGGTTCCATTATTCTCTTCGTTCAATCGACTTTATACAGGGTGTTTCAATTGGTTGCTGACAAATTCATACCAGCGTTCGTAAAGTTCGTACGAATCCGTGTGCTGCAGTGATTTTTATCAAAGAGTTACAGGGAATAGGATAATCCTTGCCCAGTTGGAAATTGTCAAAAAATAGATTTTTCTTTTGGACGCAAAATTGAGAGTACTTTTGAAAAATATGGTCCTACAATGTTAAAGACGAGTTCGTTAAAATAACGAAGTTACATAGCACATTTACGGAGATGCTTCAGGGCTCCAGCTTTAAATTATGTTCCTCAAGTTCGCGTGCAGAATAACTGAAAATGTAATCGACCAATCAACTTTGGATAAAGTCCATTCTTTCTATCAAAAAAAATTGCTTTGTCCTCGCTAGTTTAGCCAAAAAAAAAAAAAAAGAAATTCCTCAATTTCACCTCCTGAACGCGCTGCATCAACTTGCCACTGACCTATTTATCGAAACACCCTATATATACATATATAGTAGAAGAGAGAGAAATCGATCGAAGGATCGCACAGGATGCGTCTGGTTGAATCAATCTGGTTTTAAAATATAACACGTTCTGTAAATATGAAACAAAAATAAGAAAATGTGAGCATATATAACGGGTGTCGTAAATGAACAGGACTGCGTTCCCCTGTAAAGAGAGAGAGAGAGAGAGAGAGAGACACACACATACACATAGAAACAGACACGGTGTTTTTCGAGCTGCACAAAACTTATATAGTTCGCGAGGGGTTGTTTCCTTGTTCTCGTAACACGCGCGCGGTTCATTCATGTGTACACGTACTGAAAAATGCGTAAATAACGTCTACCCTTCTCTCGTATGAAGCAGTGTTCATCCTGAACTTATTATTGCTGTGTAATAATTACCATTAGAGGAGAAACGAGGGGGAGAAAAATGATGATTTGAGGAATGATGAAGGTGATAATAATAATAATAATAAAAATAACGAATAATGAAATAATAATGATGATAAATGATAACGATAGTAACGAAGATGAGGTTGTTGAAAGCGTTCGCGGAACGCGGGATTCGAGTCGACACATTTATTTGTGATCCGGACATTTCCGTTCGTATTCTTGTTTCAATCTTTTCGTTGTAAAATGATCGACTTGTATTATTTGAATGTATACTCGTACACCTTGACCCTATAACGATGATTAATAAAATATTTTATGTCACTAAATGATTTTCTTTGTTTTTTGTTTTTTTTTTTTTTCTCTGATAAGTTGAACGATAAGAAATTTGGAATTTCGTTGAAATGTAACATTAGGTTGTCCGGAAATAAATTGCGGTTTCTCTACATGAGATTTAAAGACGTGTAGTTTTGCTTAGAATGAATTTATTTAATTTAGATTCTATACACTTTTTCCAACGTTTTGCAACTGTTCCTATTCCGTTACAATGAAAATCAGGAGTCCTAGAATTAATAAATTCCACGAAGGTATTTACAGCATCCTCTTTATTGCGGCAGATTTTTTCTCGCAAAAAGTTATCCAAATGTTTAAAAAAATGGTAATCTGTAGGGGATAAGTCGGGGGGAATAAGGAGGGTGTTTTAATGTTTCACAACCCAATTCGTGTATCTTCCGAATCGTGAATTGTGATACGCGCGGGTGGGCATTATTGTTTACCAAACTTGCTTGTTCAACAAATAACTTTTTATGCATTATGATCATTGGTTGTGCTTTCACCGACTACACGATTGAGATTACGTCCTAATTTAAATTCATATAAAAATAAAGTACGAATTTGCTTCTTGTCCATTGTTACGTTCTTAAGTTACACTCAGAACAAACGACGGTAAAAAACAAAAGTCTACGCGTTCAAATGGTAGATTACTTAATGAACATAAATTTAAAATATATATAGTATAGAAAAGCCCGAAATATGACATAACAGAAAACCGCAATTTATTTCCGGACAACCTGATAGATCGTGAATTGATTAATGCGAGAGGAGGTTTCGGTGATGGAACCGGAATAATGAGAAAATTTTTACGGATAAATGAATAATTTATTTTATTCTCTTCTTTTCTTAAGACAGAATCTTTTTTACCTTGCATACATTTGTACTTGAAAAGAACGATTTGCTTTGTTCTATTTTTGTTTCAAGACAAAATTGTTCACTTTGCGGAAATTGATGAGAAACAAATTCTCCACTCTAGAGAAGAAAATCCTGTTACTAATTTTCTCGAAGAAATCATGGAAAATTTGACACCTATTTTCAGTAAGTTCGTCTCGGATAATCGGAAGATTGTTCGAAATTTTTGATTCTCAAAAAAAAAAAAAAGTTCATCCGACGAAGATCTTTTCTCTTTGTGAAATCAATTTGGACTTCTAATTGGTCAAGTAGCCGCTCAGTTCGTCGTCAGATCGTTTGAAATCGGCTATGTAGCCGCAGCTGTGAACAGAATGAGGAGTTCTGTCTTTTGGACTGAGGATGGAACGTAAATTTCCATCGCAGCTCAAGTTCAGGGACATGTCCCTCTGGAGGTCCGTGCAACGGCCAACCTCGAAGTCCATGTCGACCTCTCTGCTCCTTCGATTCTTCGTGAACAGCAGCTCCAGGCTGTAAATAACGCTGACCAGCTCCTCCTCCAGCTGAGGATCGCACGAAAACGAGACCATACCTGGCTCGCAACCGGGGGCGCCTGTTGAATCGATGAATAATTGTACGTTAATGGATCGTGCTTAGAATCGTTAATTTATCGAACGTTGGCGGCACTCGAGGTCTTTATCTTTTTAACTTTCTTTTCAATTGCAGGAGTTTCTGGGTAAAAAAGAATTATTGTACAGGTGTTGGTCCATCGATCACTTTACCATTTAAACATAGAACAACTTTTTTCATATTATTTTGAAAATTTAACACTGGAACAACCAAACTCGTCAAAATGGCGGATTTCAGATTTCGTACTTTAAGTTACAGAAATGATTAAGATGCCATTGGCCAAGTATGTGGTGACTTCTGTTGAAATAAACAAATAATTTATTTTCCGTTGATCTTTTTAGATTCGATAGTTCTCTATATAGCATACCTAAATAAAGCAGAAGGGGAAGGTGTACTACATTCAACTCCGGTTGGTCTAGTGTTAAGGATTGAATTTTTAAACAGTAAAGTGATTTATTGGCTACACTGTGTTATTCAGTAGAATGGCAATTGAATGATTTTTATTCATTATAAATGGCTGAAAATTTGTTTATTTTTGGATACCGGGTGGATTAGTGGGGATAGTATGTAATGTTTCGCAGATTATTTGGATAATTTTTGTGCTGGTTCAGAATATAGGTGACAATGATGTAAATAATTTTTCTGCTTTTTTACTACTAGTGAATTCAACCATGATAGCGTAAGTAAGTGTATATTTATGAATTCGTTGTAATTAATTATTCAGCGTTGACTGTAGAAAATATATTTCATCGCTGCTTAGATTAACTAGTTCAATTGATAACTTTGAGGTTTCTAAATTTTTTGTCCACTTATTTCTTATATCCAAGGTTAATTGCTAATTTTGAAAAATCTTTTCTTATATTCAAGGTTAATCGCTAGTTCTGAAAAATTTTTCGTTCACCTTTTTCTACTTTTTATCGAACGTCACGAATGTTAATTACTACAATTAAATTAGAATTTTTTGAAAATGTTTTCTATACTTTTATCTGTCCTTTGCATCTCTTCGGAATTTTCAACGATCGAAAATTTATAAAAATGCAATTTTAAATGTAAAGATCGGAATTTCAGGATTTGTCGATTTTTGAAATTTGGAAATTATTTAACCTTGGGTGTCCTGCACCGTCTCCCAGCGGACAAGCGCCTCCTGCAGAGGTTTGTAAAGCTGTCGCCTGTTAGGACAGCACCAGTTTGCCACTTTCTCATCCAATTGCACTCTGTCTTCCGTGCCGAGCTGGCTCCAGCTTATGAACAGCTGCTTCAGTCGCGGCACTGTCATAGAACCCCATCATAAATACGCATCTATGGCCAGTTTACAGTCATCAATCAGTCTCGTTAGTAATCGATATCGAAAATTTGGAAATCTGCCAGGAAAACTTCAATTTTGTACGAATCGCGAAAAATTTCAAAGGACCAAGAAATATAGCAGACCGCTGGATTGTAGTTCCCTTTAAAAAATATTGAAAAATTTCGTCAAAGTTTTATTCAAGAAGAACGAAGAAAGATTAAAAATCGAAATAATTTCCATTATCGGCGATGACATTTTTCCATTTTTCTGACAGCTTGTGAAACACCGCGATAGAAACTCGGTGGCTTTGAATCAATTATGCAAATTCGATCGGAAAGGATTCATTTCCACACTTGATACGATAGGAAAATTTTCAAAAATTGGAACGCGAAATAAAGAATTTCGAGTGGAAAATAACGATACGCTAAAGTTTCCAAGTATTCGAGTTTGAAATAAAACAAATCACGAATATTAAATAATTTAAAATTCCGAAGAATATATTTCTTCTAAACGGATGTCAACCTTTCTCCACAAATGACAGGTTATACCAAAAATTTCGTCACACCACGGTGTCTTTTTACAGAGAACGAGGTATTGGTTTTCGGGTTGGACAGACCTTCAGGGATCAGAACAAATATCGTGTCACATATCTGCTCGAAGACAGACTCTTCCATCGATTCATCGGCGTCGTTGTCGTGGCTGATGGTGATCGTGGATTTAGATTGCATCGCGCATTTTTAGCCTCGCGGGAATTTCTGTCATTTCGCCCACGATACGCGAGGAGAACGAGCGAAAAAAAAAGAAGCAAAAACGTTGCAACATTCGCAGACGAATCTCGAAATATCTTTATTTGTCGGTCGATTGCGACTATCGATGGTCGAATCATTTGTTAATTTTGATTTTACTGAATTTTTCTAAGATTCACCTTTTGCTTCCATGCCTGGAGATTAATTTTTGCTAATATCTTTTACAGTGTATTTTTTAACGGAACAAAATAAAAGGATCATTTGTAGAAGTATTGTTCAACATTGACAGAATTAGAAAGTAAGGTTAGTTTTTAAATTAATTCTAATTTTCTTATTCCTAATTACAGTTCGTTGAAATTTTAATGAATTTGTTATTTAAAATTTCTAGCTTTAGAAATTCTTCATTTCCAATTCTAATTTTTACATAAATCTGTGTATTTCATTTTTATTTCACTGCCAGTTTTAGGGTTTGAATATATTCCGCAGGGTAACAAATTTTTCTATCCTAGATTCGAACCATATGGTTCGTGTCCATGGTAAATTTAGTCATATTACCCCGATCGAAATTTCGATGGTAATATTTCGTTCTATCCAATGGATACAGACTAAAACTATTCGAAAAATATTAATTTAAAAGAAAATGATTGTTCACACAAATATCTAGGCTCGGAAAACCGAAATTATTAACGAAAGAAATAGTTGTTATGCTTCACGTTTAAATAAGGGTTCGAAAGCTCGTAAGATTCCAAAATGGCCGACGAAGATTGTATAAACCCCGAGTTCCTTAGTGTTCTCGAGGAATTCACCAGGATTCGAGACGTACGCTGAATTTCTTCGTCATTTTTTCACCTAATTTCTAGCATTTATTGAAAGAGACCTTAATTTTTCGAAATATCAACAGGCATACGTAGCGTTAGAAGCTTACCATAGAATGCAAGAAGAAACGCTGCACGTGGAACAAGAACGGTCTGAGAAAATGCAGGAAAATCTGGAAAAGCTTTCGAAAACTTACGTGTTGCGCGACAAACAATACAAATCGGTCGTCGATGAATTACAAAAGGATAATGAGAATCTTCGCAAGACAGTCGAGAATCTGAGGGAACAGTGTGATCATTTGCGTTTGATCAACACCGATCGAAACGGAAATGACGAACAAAGTAACCTTACATACAATTCGTTATTTTTCCAATGTCTACACCGTGTATCAAAAATTTCGAACTTTGAATTTAACCATTTATTATGGTGGAATGGAAAATAGAGGAAAGAAAACTATGATACATACCATCGTAAGATTGGCAACTCTGCTATTAAAAAAAAAATTTTTCTGTTTAACTTAAAAATTGAGATCTTGCAGAAGCGTTTTTTAAAAAATTTATCTATCCTTCGTACCTCTACGAAGAATTTTTAAACTACGAGAATTTCAAGTATAAAATTTCTGAATTTTGGAAATTATTTCATTTCAAATATCTCCCAAATTTTTCGTATCTCCTAACATTTTCTAACTTGTACTTTTCCTTTCCTCTATAAATACGCTATTAATCGTTTATTATTATTTCATCGAGTTATCAAACGTAAATCTGCTGATAATTGATTGTTACAGACGATTAATTTAGAATTATCAGTTGTAACGTGAATTGATCGTTTATCAGCATTGTTTATCCTCGATCATCGAATCTCGTTCGATTCGCAGTTTTAAAGTCCAGCAACCTCGATTCACGATTTTCGATTGTTCGTGAACCAAAAGTTTCTTGTCGTTATAACTTTATCTCTTATCAAGTTATCATTTATCAGTGATTACTTCCAGGTCATCGATCATTGGTATTAATTAAGCGTCAATATTGTTTGCTTCGTTAATTCTTACGTTGCTTTTAATACAGTGGGCAGATTGCAGGATGAATTGGAGGTTTTAAAGGCGCAGATACTGATGCAACAAGAACAACACAACGAAGACGTTGCTGTGTTAAAACAGAAACATTCTGACGAGATTCAGAGGTATCAAATGTTGTTGAAGAACGCGAAACAGGGCCCCGCAGTAATTAAATATGCTTACTTCTAACGGGTGTAACAACAGAATGTGACGATTTTCAAAAAAATTATTGTGGAATACTCGGGTTAAATTTAAATAAAACACTGTTTTCACTATTTATTAATTATTTTTTGAAAGTAACATCGAACATAGTACCATCGAACCAATTAAAACAAACCGTAACTGATGAATAATAATGATAATGATAAATGAAGATAACGACGAGTAATGTTTCATTCATCATAATACGTATTTTTAATAATAATTTCAACCTGATTGGAAGAATGTTCACTGTCGAGAAAGGCCGGTTGAAAAATGTTATTTAAAAAATAATAAATTGCATTATACAACAATTTTTGAAATAAAACTGTTTCGTTTCATTTTAACACGTGTATTGTAGAATTTCTCTTTGAAAATTCTCGCATTCTGTTGTATTACCTAATGTACAGGGTGTTTCGTAACTGCTGGTACAACAGCGAAGGTTAAAAAAATTATATTCCATATTATTTTTTCATGTTGTACTACTAGTTACGGGACACCCTGTGTATATACATGAATTTTTGCAATTCCTGGAAAATAGAATTTCTGCTTGTTCTTAAAATTAGTCTGAATCCAAGAAGAGGGGACCACCAGAGAATTCCAGCAAAAGTAAAAATCAATCTTCGTATGTTAGGTATTCAATTCGACTATTTGAACGTGAAGGAAGTCTACTTAAAAATCATACGTGAAAAAACGTTATCGTGAAATTTTAATATGACTCTTGAGTAGACGCCTTTTAACTTATACAAAGGGGGGACCATAAGTCGAGCAAAACTGAAACAAAAGTTTTTACAATAGAAAAAATGTTATTCAATTCTCCTGGTGTTTTCACGGTGACAATTCGAATCTGAATTATAGATGGCTAGAGTTGAATATAAATAAGATAAACATTTCGGCGAAGAGCAACGAGGAGACCGGAAGAAGGAACAAGAGGAGGAAATTATTTAGCGAGAATACAGAAAATACGATCGATATTCTTTAAAATATCCATTTCGAATTAATTGTATTAACAATACATCGAACAGTATAAAATATATTAATTTACTTTATCATAAGATTACCTTCGTCTGATTATTTATATGTATATACGTACGAATTAAACTAGCAATTAATTTTTGGCTCGATTCTAACGTTCTTAAAGTATAGGATATATTACATAAATAATCTGGGTACATGTTGATATTTCGTTTCTTCTCTCTCTCTTCTTTCTTTTTTGGAAAAATTATTAATCGCTGATTATTTAGTGATTTTTCGATTCAGTGAATTCCAACTGTTCGTGTAATCGATTTTTAGATGTCCATACGTGTTCAGATCGAGATGCGGAGGAGGAATAATTTGTACCATGTATTTTTCTTGCTCGATCGATCGATAGTCTTGTCGCGAACGATAGTCCGGGATATCTGTGAAAATGAACCGTCTAATATTATAATATTCATCGAAATTCAATTTGAAAAAATTACACAAGTATCTGAAAAAAATTGGCACGTTTAAATTAAGTTGAGTATAATTGAAGACTCGACATGAAAGAGGCTGTTAGGTAAAGGGAATAATTTTTTAGTAATCAAAGTGTTGTTTATCGACAAATATATGAAAACTTGAGAAAGGAAATATGAAAGTGCACTTAACAGACTTTTTCCTATCTCCGAATAAATCAATTTTAAATTCTCACCCGTTTCTATAGAGTCCATCGGTGTTAGGTTAGGAGGCTCAGCACTGAAGGATCTTAAAAAAGATCATTTTACGATCATCAGAAACCGGTTAAATTTTTCAAATTTGAATAATCTGTAAATTATCGAAAAATACCTGTGCAAATCTCTCATCGAGCTGGATATGTACCTGTGTCGCCTATGGTCTTCCATAAATTCACCATGTCTCACTTCTGAAACAAATAAACAATTCCAATTTAAAAAATTAAATTCTTATTTAATTTGATTAATGTTCATTAAAATATGAACGATCCATATACAATTCAGAGGTGAATAATTATAATAGACAATTTGCTTATTGTTACAAGCAACAGGTGCATAGGTATATATACAAGGTGTCGAGCAGCACAAGTTTCTACTAATCTAAAAATCAAAATTAAAAAAAATATTTATTTATTTATTTATTTCCACGGTCCATCGTTTGCCTCTTTACATATTCAATGGCTCTCGTATTTTGCGTGTGACGGTCGATTTTGGAGGGAAAGTAGTAGCAGACCGTTCATGGTCAGACAAACTAGTCTCGTTCGTTCGATTAGCAAAGTTCGATCGTGTAATCCGGCTGATTAACGTCTTGTTACGTGGAGGTCTTCGCGTTTAACCGGCTCCAAGTGTAATCTGCTGTCAGCTAAGCGGGCGTAACGACGCCCACCGACGCCTTCGCGTGTTCTTTTTTTTCGCGGATTCAGAACGAGGACGTGGAAATCGTCCCGATGACACGTAGAATATCGTTTAGAACGCTTTCTGATGCACCGGGGAGAGTTAGAATTTTTCCTTCGTTCGATTCAGCTGATGGAGCGTCGATATTCGTGAAAGGAGATTTCTTTTTTTAATCGTTTGAATTATTTAGAACGAGTGAATTTTAGAAACGGAGAGTATTCGAAATTTTCAGAAATTATTTTTGGGACGTCGAGAATTAATTCCATAGATAGTTCTGTTCTTTCATTTCGTAGAGGTTAAATGTATGCGTTGTTCTATGTTTCCTTCTTGCACAAAAATTGAAGGACAGATTTTTGCGGTAAGCTCAGATGTATTTTGAACTATTTAAAAAAGAAAACAAAATGAAGAGCTTTGTGATTATTAGCTCTCGTTCTATTTTATCATGCAAATTGGACACTTATGGAACACTCTTTGTATCAATCTTGAAATTTTTTCAAATTAGAAAAGGATGATTTAATTTTTCGTTCGCCAAAATTTTACTCGATTCAATCCCATGGCAAATAAATAAGAAAAAATAGTAATTTTGAAAAATTGAAAAGAATAGTAAAAAAGGAATAATCAAGAAACACTTATGGCACGAATTATGACCCAGATGAAACGAAAATCGGCAAAAATTTCCGCAACTCTTACATCTCGTAAGATTCAGTTTATTATTTTAATTTCAATTTATGAAAAATTCAATTGTAAAATTATAAATTATAAAAAATTCTATTGTAATTATAACTCAGAAAAAGTCACAAGAGACCGAGATTAAGGAAGTTAGAAAATTCAGCCAATTTTCACTCGATTACCATCTCGAGTGTAGAAGTCGAATTAATTCCTCGTAGTGGCACTTCAGCGATGGAAAATCGTCACGAATGAAGCTGTCACCGGTGCGTGCATTAAATTGCGAATCTATTTATTCGCGGGTGAAAGCAGAGGTGTTCGAAAGCCGCTGAAAAATAACAATAATAATTGTGTTCGTCGAGGACGCACACCGCGTGTGACGATTCGTCATGGCGATAGGGACTTTCTAGGACACGATAGAAATCGTGGTCGAGTTATTGCGACGCGTGACGAACCGCGACAATACAGGCTTCTCCTATCGATCATCGATTCGTTCGTTCCAATTATCCTTATCTGTCCTCGTGATGTCAGAGAACAATGACTATTCGACGATAATCGTCGTGCCAAATATAATTTACGAGGTGCAACGAAAGGACGACAAACTTCTTCTATCTAGGAATTATAAGAAGTGGAACAATTAGGTTAGGTTGGCCAGAAAACAATAACTGCTTGAAAATAATCATTGTGCCGAATACAATTTATGCGGTGTAACGAAGGAATAATATATTCTGGAGATCATACGGATGAAAGAAGTTTACGTGAACTAGTGTCCAAGTGTTTTGTTTGGGAGTTACACGAAATAGAATAATTAGATTAGGTTTTCCATCCGGATGAAAGAAGTTCATATAAGCTTGCGTCCAAAAGTGTTTTATTTGGGAGTTACAAGAAGTAGAACAATTAGGTTAGGTTAGGTTTTCCATCCGGATGAAAGAAGTTCATATGAACTTGTGTCCAAAAGTTTTTTATTTGGGAGTTATAAGAAATAGAACAATTAGGTTAGGTTTTCCATCCGGATGAAAGAAGTTCATATAAGCTTGCGTCCAAAAGTTTTTTATTTGGGAATTACAAGAAATAGAACAATTAGGTTAGGTTAGGTTTTCCATCCGGATGAAAGAAGTTCATATGAACTTGCGTCCAAAAGTTTTTTATTTGGGAGTTATAAGAAATAGAACAATTAGGTTAGGTTTTCCATCCGGATGAAAAAAGTTCATATGAGCTTGCGTCCAAAAGTTTTTTATTTGGGAGTTACAAGAAATAGAACAATTAGGTTAGGTTTTCCATACGGATGAAAGAAGTTCATATGAACTTGCGTCCAAAAGTTTTTTATTTGGGAGTTACAAGAAGTAGAACAATTAGGTTAGGTTAGGCCAAGTTAGAGTAGAATACATTCCATTCAAAGGTCAACAATGGAAAAGGTTTCTGTAATCCTACATCCACAGATTCTTTACTCGATAATTATAACAACTCGAATAATTAGGTAGACAAATGATACCTTGTATGGTATACACAAAGTTTGTGTATAGAAGTGATTTGACACGATCCGCAGACGACAATTAAAAATCAATTAGTGTAACAGTCGTTAATTAGTATTTAATTATCTTTCACATTTGTATGATTGTGCAATTATCAAGCATGATTATTGTTGAAGTGTAGATATATGCATTATTGAGTGGTTTTATTGCAAGATATATGTTGGAAATATTAAAAAAGTAAAAATCTCATTAGCTATAGTCTGTGTTGAAGATTCGCCGTTCAAGGTCACTCTATCATTATGTTACAATTATTGCAGGAAAAATTTTAAGGGATGTTTCTATGAAACAGAAGTAAAATAAAAGGGAAGAGTAATAGAATTTTAATTGAGGTTTAATATTGTTGTGTTTAAATGTTTAGTGTTGAACCAAAAATTGATTGAAAAACAATATATAACTTCATCCTTTAAAGAAAGATAGTATACCAAGTACGATAATAATAATCCTTTCCGTGGAAAAATGTCTAAAGTGGTATTAACGACTTTCAATTGGAAGGTGTACAGTTCTCTTATACCTCACAATCGCATAATCGATTTCATTTCTACCACTCACTTTCAAGACACACCCAATTGCGCGTAATTATGCGAACAATTCCAATGTACTATTACAGTCACGAGTGACTGAAACCAGACCATAAACACAACACTTTCAAATAGTAAAAGTACTAATTCACAGCGTAGAAAAAGGAATATAAATAAAATAAAGAATAAAAAAATAAAAAATTGGAAACACTTGGAACCATATGTGACCTGCTGTTTTTTAAATGTCAATTTTTAAGCAATTTATTTCAAACACTCAAGCAAAAAATAGTACCTAATCGAAGTTAAAAACACTCTCAGCCGTAATTTCCTCCGTAAAAATAGTAAAAATTTATTTCAAGCTTATTCACAAAAAATTGTCCAATTAAAAAAATGGCACTTGCCTGTTCACTTTCTCCATAAAAATGGTACAAACACATTTCCAAAAATTTACTTTAGTCATTCCACTAAAAAATAGTCTCCAATCCAACCTAAACAAGTAACACTACTTCAACTACCACTATTAAATAACTTAGAACGCCTGGGAAGCCCCACAATGGTAAACGTACATAACCTTTAAAAAAAGGAAAAGTAAAAAAATTCACGTTTTCGGTACGGTCTAGTCGTAAACAAATAACACTATTTCTATTACCACTATTAAATAACTTAGAACGTCTGGGAAGCCCCACAAGGGTGAACCTACATAACCTTAAAAAAAGGAAAAGAAAAAGATTCCCATTTCACATTTTCGTTATGGTTTAGTCGTCTGTAACATAACCATTAATAGCATTCTTGAACTGGTGCCGATGACGGAAGTGCGTTCCTTGGCCAAACGCGGCGGCACGTGCAGCTTCGTTGCAACGCGCCAATTGCATAACGTTTTCGAATCGCGACGCGTAATCGAGCCGCCGTGCCACGCCGCGTGCAAGAATATCAATTAACGGGGCAAGGAGAAAACGCGACCGACCACAACCTGTGGCTTTCGATCACGCGACGCGTTCGCTATACACACAGTTAGACGTAGCCTGGGTTGCGTGTGTTCCTTATTTTTTAATACACTCGTAAGGAAGAGATCGAGATCGCCATAATAAGGTTAGATCTGTGAGTATACAGGGTGTCCAAGTAGTAGATCAATCAAAGGCTGATTCGTTGTGAAGAAACGAGTAGAAATGATAGTAGAATAAAATTTTTACATAAGAAGCTTTGTTTTGGGAAAAATTGATTTTGAAAATTCGTCTCACAGACGTAGAACTACCATTCATTATTTTTATTCGTAACAGTGTTACGAGAAATATTTTCAATTAATTTGGGGAATTAATTTATTACATCAGTCTCACGATATTTATAATTATCTATTAATTTTCTCGGTATAAACGTTATAAATTAATTTCCAAAAAGTTACTTTAGACATTCCATCAAAATCTCCAAATCAACTTAAAAAAGTAACACTGTATCTAGTACCACCATTAAATAGGTTAGAATGTCTGAATCCTCTCAAAAATGATTTTTTACAATATTCATTATTTCAGTCTTATCATTGTAAAAAATGGTATGCCTATTAATTTTAGAAAATCAATTTCCCCGAAAAGAAAGCTTCGCAAGCAGAAACCTTGATCTCTTGATTGCGCCACGATTATTGAGACACCTTGTATGTAGTTAAATGAAACTATCAGTGTAAGTAGTCTTAGGGGAAGATTAACGTTAGGAATTTCGATTAGGTTGGCATGCAACTGGTTGATCCAGAGGATTGGGAAACTAACAGTGAAAATAAGTGAAAATAACAGATTGCTAATAAAGCTGTCAATTATTCACGATTCAATTTGTGCTGTCTAATGAACTGCTCGAAGAAATCCAACAGAACTAGTATAATCGCGTTTTGATAGCTCACCGATAAGCCTGAAAATTGGGTCAAGAGAAATCTGCAAGAAAGGATATGATTTAAACCGTTATTTATTTTTTTTAGTTCTTGCTTCTCCAGTTCGATTGGTGGTTGAATTGAAAAAATTCGGAACATCGAGAGAAATTTAATTAACGCGTAGGTTATGTAAATATTCTTTAGGAGACATCCTTACCAGGGTTTTTCACCAGGAAAAAACGAACGCTACACCCGGAAAATGCGATGAACTGAATATTGACCAGGTGAAAGCAAGAGAAAATGCCTCATCGTAACGTTTTAATCAAGTGTATCAGATTTGAATAATTGCAAATAATTACAAAGCTGTTTATAGACACCTGGAACTTCCATTTTCAAGGTCCAGCTGAAAGTGAAGCGTATCTTGCTTAAAACTTATTTGGACGACTAGTTCTAGTTTGATGTTTATTGTATAAGTGGTGGCTAAATGAAGAATGGAGAATTTCATGATGTAGGGCACGGAGATCACAGATTATATCAGAAGTGACTTGTGACTAAGAATATCTTCAAGATTCATCAATTTTCTAATTATGTAATTACGTGGTTAGATATTTACTGTTTCAGCAATGGAACATCAGATAGGGAGTTACTAAAGAATAATCTAATAGAGAATATGTATTATTATAAATTGGACTAGTTATTAAAATAGATTGGATTATTTTGAAACTTCCAGAAATTATTTATCACAAAATGGCTTATATACTCAAATGGAGTAAATCTTTAAAAAAAGATAGCAAGAAAAATGTCCAAACTCTTTGCTGTAAAATTAACTGATAAAAACTGAATATTGAAGTGTACCAGGTATGAAGAAAAATCTGTTAACAGAGAGAATTATGCAAGCACCATAAATCTAGCTAATAGAATTAATTATGCACTATGAATCACACTATCAGAGAACTTTCTTTCAAAGTTCAGCAGTTGTTAGAAAAACTTCAACTAACAGAGAACCGTTCAGTATAAATCTGATTATCAGAATGGACTATCTAGTGGAAAATTGTGAATTCTATTATTCAACAGCTTGATGAACCACCTATCACAGGACTTTCTACCAAGGTACGCTCAACTACCATAAATCCAATTATCAGAATGAACCATCTACTGGGGAACAATGAATCTCACTGTTTACCCAGGATTAGTATGTAGCTTGGTGAACTATCTATTAGAGGATTCTTTTTTATCAAAGTACACTCTAGGTACTAATTATTCTATTTAGTCAACTATTATATATCACAAATTTAAGGTAGCAAACTTCCATCTACATATATTATGTATCACAATTTTAACCTAGCAAAGTGAATTACATATTTACCAGTGGAGCATCTACCAAAGTAAATCAGTTATGAAAAAATTTAATTACCAAAAATTTAAACAATCTATCAAAATACATTGTTCATAAAAAAAGCCTCACTAAACAATTATGCTTCCCTCATGAAAATTGGCCTGAAAATCTCATTCAAAGTGCATATGCAGTGAAAGAAAAAAGGAACGAATTGATGAAACCAAAGAATTCTTTACCCACAGTGAATCGTCGCCCACTAAAGAGTAATCTAACAAAGTGAATCAGTTTTCCTCGCGAAAACGATTTCCGCTGTTTCCACGTCTAATTCGCTGGAGAGGCCTCGATTCGATGGGCCAGAAGGACCAGCAGGGAAAAAGCAATTAATCTTACCGGAGAGAGGCGCGTAGACCGGAAACGGGGCGACGTAATCCGGTACCTCGTCCTCGTAGATTGGCTGATGATAGTAGCAACTATTGTTTGCAGGCCTGGCTGGTCCACAATACAATTCCTCCACGAAAGCAGGCGCGTCGTAGCCAGGCTCTCTCACCGACGTAGAATACCTGCAACGTTTGTCAGCCTCTTTTGCTACATGGTTTCTAAGTTATATCAAGGTTGAAATGCTACGATATTAGCCCTAATAAATGATTTTCTCCAATCAATAAAACATAATAAATTGATTGTAAGTAGACTGCGGATTTTTATGCACTCGTGGAAAATTTGAAGACACGAAAGTACACAGAATTGTGCACAATAAGCAAAAATGTATAAATAAACCGAAAATATGGTACTCGTTGTAATATTTAGTGAATAAAAAAATTGCCTATCTAGCTGCTATTTTTTTAAGTTATATTCATAAAAATACGAATTTGCATAAAAGTCCGCAGTTTAATTGCAAGTAATCAATTTTTCCTAAATTGGGCTTTCTGATGGTTTTGGTTGGTGCAACAATTGTTGGAGTTAGGCAGT
This sequence comes from Habropoda laboriosa, assembly GCF_001263275.1. Classification (NCBI taxonomy): domain Eukaryota; kingdom Metazoa; phylum Arthropoda; class Insecta; order Hymenoptera; family Apidae; genus Habropoda; species Habropoda laboriosa. Next base: position 4,112,251 of record NW_017100191.1, on the reverse strand, counting down.
GATGATTTCTGAGATACGTTGCGATTGAAATATTACAAACGACTGTTTTTTGCACAACTTTCTATAATTGTATCAAAACGATACATAGAAATAGATAGCTGATCAAACGATCGAGTTATCTAGAAAGTAACAGTCTTTTTCAATAATTCATGTGATTTGTTCGTAAACACAGGAATAATTTTATTCTATCATGCTTAGTGAACATCGAATAGTGGCGGTCTCTTAGCTTTCCTGATTTACACTTTCATTTTCGGTGGCTCTAATTCCCCCTGGGATGATGCTACGTATTTTGGAGAAAGTCTGTTGGAATCGTCTAAGAAAATGATACATACATTAAAAGAAGTAGTTGTGATATTCCTCGATCCGTTCGAAATTAATTCAACATTTTCTCTCGCACTTGAAACGAATAATTCGATCAGATACAGAGAAACATTTGTATATCTACCAGACAATGTATGATGAATAAATTCATAAATAACGAGACACCCTGTATACGTATTGTCCCAGAGAAAGTTTGTTAGAATCGTAGGATAAATTGTTAAGAAAAAACATCTACAAATTAGAATACAAGATTTATTCTTAAAAGTTGAAAGAAAGTAATCTACACATTAGGATCCAAAGATGGACAATTTAAGGTTAGGTACTATTCGATCTACAGGTCGTTTCATTTTTATCAAAACGTTCGAAATTAATTCCACAATATTTTTCACAGTTACGACAGATTTCTTATTCAAACGAATAATTTGATTAACAATAAAGATAAAAGGAAAAAAAGTAATCGTATTATCCGAGAAAAATTGACCAATAATGAAACACCCTGTATATTTATTTTGGAACCGTGTTGCACGACATTTGCCAGTCAGTCGAGTTTCAACACAAGCCCGAAACCAACAGAACGAACCGAGAAACGTCCTTTTAAAGGCAAGTCATGGTTCTCGCCGCTGGTAATCTTTATCTTTCATTTCTGGCGAGTGTTTTTTCGCTAAATTAGCCGCGGACTCGGGGGATTTCGCCTTTCACTAGGCCTGATACGAATGATCGATTTAAATGGTGTTCACGAGGTTCAATGCACCGTGCTGGATCGTTGATGGATGCCTATTACGATTAAAGGAAGTGTCTCTTTCCGGCAATTAAATTGCCGTGTAATTGTGTCCCATGCTGGCTCCAGCCACGTTGCGCAACCTGTTACACGCACGTTGTCTATTCTTTTTTCTTATTGTTTTCTTAAAAATAGCATGGATATGAGAAAAGAATTTTGGCTTTTGGCGAGAATGTTTTTATTTGATTTTTCTGCTCTGCGATCAATTTTGATTACGAAGTTGGATTCTGCAAGAATTGCATTTTTGATCTATCTGAATTTTGTAATTTTTTGTTTTTTTTTTTAGCATTGTGGATTTTGGATTCTTTGAAATTTGCAGCTTAATTTGCAAATTCTGTAAGTCAAATTGATTTAAAAAAACAAACAAACTGTGCACCTTTCGTGTATTAAAAGTTTGATGAATTTAGTAAATTTGCGAATTACTGAAATGCATTTTTTTTTT
>NW_017100191.1:4088553-4110317 GCF_001263275.1 Habropoda laboriosa | reverse complement strand
CTTTTTTTTTAATATCACAACTTTTCAAATACAATCTCAACCGCAATTAAGTTAATTCTTCCTCCGATATCTATTTTTCTCTCTAGAAGAATTGCACTTTTCCCCCGGAATACCAGAAGTGAGCGTGCAAAATAAAACAAGCGTTTCGAAAACCGCGTTTCCCTGCCTCGTGAAGCGAAGGCGCGCTTTACTTCAATAAATATTACCACGCGGTAGCCAGCGCTCAGGAACACATTGCCCTACTTTGCAACCATAGATACGAATCTTTCTCTAACAGATTGCAAGCCGTGAAAAAAAAAAAAGAAGAAGAAATATATATTATGTTGAACAGACTGTAAATGAAGAAAGCGGTGAAAAAAAGAAGATCGAGGAAAAAATATTACGCCTGTAAACAATGCTCGCGAGTCATTTTTATGCAATCGAATCGAGATCGATTATATCAGCGTTTCGCTCCTGGAAATTCAAGCGTGATTTATGAAGTCATTATCCTCTGTCGATTTTATGGAATATTCACGTAGGCTATTACCAGTTCAGAATTTTTATCAATTTCTTCCTTTCTTTTTCTTTTCTTTAAATTAAAAAAGTGTGATGCATAAATTTGGATCCTTTTGTTAAATAAGTTTTATCGTATTTTTGTGTGCATTGAGTAGTAACAAGAGGTCTCATTATATCATTAGGCGTACAGATTCAGTTCATTAGATTCGAGATGCTGACCTTGCTGGTTAATTAACATTCTTGGTTCGATGTAGCGAAAGATTACAATCCCTTTCGAACCAATCGTTCCTAGTAAATAAACAACAATGAAATTTATCTCGTAATTTAAAAATCTAGGTGGATATGAAAATTCTAAATTAGAAATGTGATTTTTCTAGCTAAGTTTGGTGAATTCTTTTGGTAGCTAATTCTACATAGCTTAGAGAAATTTTTTATAAAACTGAAGGAATTAATTAATCAATTTATTCTCGAGTTGTAATTTAATTTCTTATCTTTGTAAGAGTAGATGCAAATAGTTTTAGAAGTGTTCAATTTTTTTATATATTTTTTTATTTCATTGTCTTTTTAGAGTGAGAATATATTGATATTTTAGAGTAACTTCTTAATACCAAGCTGGCCAACGGCTCCACCACGCGGAAAGCACCGGTTCACGTTAGATCACCGAAGTTAAACTGCGTTGGACACGGTCAGTGCCCAAATTACCATATCTGAAATAACCATTAGAATCTAGAAAATTTTTCAGAAATAATTCTTATCTGAACTTCTTGTACAGGAATTTGTAAATCTAATCTATAAAAACATTTCATTATTCCATGTAATTCTCGCTAATTTCTCTTTTCATAAATACAACAGAAAAAGTATTGTGCAATCACTTAAAAGCAATTCTAATAAATTCCTCGTCACTTTCTCTCTAGCAAATATATTTAATTTTGTTCTTCGTTCATTAATAGAGGAAAAACAACATGCTTCAATTTATGGTTCTTCTATCTTCGTGGAATAAGTGATTTGTTAATTGTAGATAAACTCTACTTCACCAAACAGCTCATATAAAGTAGCCAAACAACTTCGATTAATTTCAGTTGCAAGTAAAATAATTTTACTTTACTTTTAATTTCAATTTTACTCTACTTTACTTTTAATTTTAATTTTACTTTACTTTAATTACAAATTTTCTTTCATAATTTCTCTATTTTCATGAAACAGATCATCTGTCCTCGTAAACAGATTTTAATTCACTAAACAACTCACTCGAAGTACTCAAAGTACCTAAGTGGCTGGAAAATTGAGTCACAATTCTTCCAAATTCTCCAGAAATTCTTCACAACCGAATCAAAGAATATCACACGCATTTTTGGTCAAAAGTTTGAAACCACTGTGCATTGGTAGCTACACAAGTGTCTTAATAGTAAAATTTCAATCAATTCTTTATTACCCAAATTTACCCAACCGAAATAAATTGCTAATATAAATATTAGAATAAAGAAAACTGAAGAAAATATAGAATAAACATTAATTTCAAATCTATGAAAAATTGGTACCAAATTCAACAATTACTGTAAATTAAATTAATCACACTATTGTTTACACGAATTTAAAAAAATTATTGTAAAACACTATTTGTTACACTATTTCAAATTAAATGTAGAATTAATTACGGGGGAATCGTAACGTAACCAAACAGCTAGCAATACGTAACATCGGTCTGATCCAATTGAAGTCACAGCGAAACGTCAAGATTAACCCTGAAGAATAGACACGATCACTCACCAGTACTCAGAGTGAACACGTGCCTCCTGTGTCAACCTGTAAGCTGGTCGTCGATGGCGTCTCGACGCCTGTTGCGTCAAACCAGCGACGCTGTGACGTCGCAGGTACGCATAGTTCTCCAGGTCCCACGGGTCGACGTAGTGCCTGCTGGCACTTCCGGAACTGCAGGCGTCTCCAGAGCTTCCAACGGAAGTGGAATGTTGGGAACCGACCGAGTCCCAATAAATCGACGACTCTGCCGGCACTTTCATCTTGCAATCTCTTCGAAAAATCCTTTCGGCAATTTTGATACTTATCAGAAACAAAAGCCAAAAGCTTCTTTCTTCGTTTCAATATTTTTGACACCAAGTTTAGTATTTTCTCTTCTCTTTTCTCCCTTAGTACTTTTCTTCCTTCTCTTCTCTTTTGACACCGAGTTTACTATTTTCTTCCGGTACTTTTATTACCAAAGTTGGTATTTTCCTTTCGGTATTTTCTATACGAAGTGACGAATTTCCGAAGATCGTTGAATAGCACGCTTGTGAATCGAATAGAGAAGAATTCAAAGGATTTCGTGAGGAATGTCGTGTCACACTGGAGCACCATAAAAGTTGCACTTCGTGTTACCGAAGGTTCGATTCTTGTTCGCGAGCGAGCCTGTCCGTTTCCGGTCGATCGAGGAGGCGCATTGTGCGCGGCGCGAGCACGATTTCGCTTCTGGGTCCGTTCGAGCAGCCTCGTGAACCACGAACCACGCTGTTTTCCTCTCCTACTCTGCTACCGTGCAGGTAGATCTCCTGGAAGACAAGTGAAACCAAAGACTTTCACGCCTGCGCTACCCCACCTTACTCTGAAGCTGGTGCATCGTCGCTGTTGCACCTACAATCGAGTCTGCGTCACCTGTGAAGAACGTGGTTTTCGTTTGTAGGAGTTATGTCAGAGATGTTTGTTCGAAGGGCTTTTCGGTGGTCTTTGCTTGATTTAATCCTCGTACGACGAACGCAGGGTCATTTTGACTAGACAGCGATAAAGTCAGGCGCGCTCAGATTACGTTTTGGTACAGGAAATACACCTATTTTACCTATCAAATGTGAATAAACAAGAAAAGTATGAAATATATACAGTTGGAAGTATACAAATTTATACACAATTCCTTCTTGAAACCCGTGTACGATAGAAATCTTGCTATGGGTCAAAATGACCCTGCATTCGTCTAAAACCATTCGCCTTCCGAGGGTTAATAATCGTTAGAGTCAGGTAGTAGGGTTGAGATATTGTAATACCGGGTTTACTATATTTCTAATTGAGCAAATTTTGGTATTATTAGGTTGTTCGGAAATAAATTGCGGTTTTCTGTTATGTCATATTTGGGGCTTTTCTATACTATATATTTTAGATTTATGTTTATTAACCCTTTGTAATCGAGTGGTGACTGAGAAGCGACATTAAACAACCGTCACTTGGTGAATAATTAATCATGTCAGAGAGCAGATCTATGGGGCCTCTATAAATTTGTTCATTATAGTGAAGTAGAGAATACGTTGAATATTTAAGTACAATAGTATAGTTTATTACTGCGTTAATTTAAAAAAATTTCAAACATTCGATTCGCAAACTTTTCTATTACAAAATGACCTCCGAGTGCAAAGGGTTAAGTAATATACCATTTGAACGCGTAGACGTCGCTCTATCATATAAACGATACAATTTTGTTTTTTACCGTCATTTGTTCTGAGTATAACTTAAAAACGTAACAATGGACAAGAAGCAAATTCGTACCATATTTTTATATGAATTTAAATTAGGACGTAAAGCCGCGGAAACTGGCCGTAATATCAATCGTGTAGTCGGTGAAAGCACAACCAATGATCATAATGCATAAAAAGTTATTTGTTAAAGAAGCAAGTTTGGTAAACAATAATGCCCGCCCGCGCGTATCACAATTCACGATTCGGAAGATACACGAATTGGGTTGTGAAACATTAAAACACCCTTCTTATTCCCCCGACTTATTCCCTACAGATTACCATTTTTTTAAACATTTGGATAACTTTTTGCGAGAAAAAATCTTCCGCAATAAAGAGGATGCTGTAAATACCTTCGTGGAATTTATTAAGTCTAGAACTCCTGATTTTCATTGTAACAGAATAGGAACTCTTGCAAAACGTTGGAAAAAGTGTATAGAATCTAAATTAAATAAATTCATTCTAAGCAAAACTACACGTCTTTAAATCTCATGTATAGAAACCGTAATTTATTTCCGGACAACCTAATAGTTAGGTATGAGGTGATATATGTAGTAAAGAGTTTGATTTTGTAGGCTTAAGAATTGTAAAAATAGAATAATGATGACTCCTGAGGTACATTAAGGTTGAAATATTATGGTAATGGGTTTTATAAGAGATTTTCATTAGGTTGAATGTATATGGTAATGATTTTGGTGATTAATAATTTAGGGAGACTTTGCATGAGTTTATATAGTAAAGAGTTTGATTGTGTAGGCTTGAGAATTGAAAGAATAGAATAATGACTCCTGAGGTACATTAGGGTTGAAATATTATGACAATGAGTTTTGTAAGAAGCTTTTATTAAATTAGATATATATGGTAATGATTTTGGTGATTAAAAATTTAGGGAGATTTTGCATGCTTGAGAATTAAAAGAAATTGGAGAATGATGATATCCTGAAGTATTGGTTGAAGAATTAATTAAACGGTTCTACTGATTTTTCGTTTAAAAATGAAAAAATTTTAGAAAATAGTGATTACTGATTACTAAAGTACACGAGAGTGGAAATTTGATGCAGTGAAGTATTGTCAGAGATGATTGGAGGCAACAATAGTTTTAGTAATTGGTAACTTACGAGATTAACGAATTATGTGAACTTATTATAATACTGATTATAATAAATGCTCTAATTAGGTACCATATTAAATCAAGAGTGCAACACTGTTACAATCTTTAGTGATTCTTGATAAAACCTTCAATCAAATTATATTAAAATATTAAGTAAAAGTAGTTATTAGCAAATGTACAGATACAGCTCGGAGATTTTCCTGTCTAACAAGATTTACGATTAGAATCCATATAAATCCTAAAATCCATGTTATATTCATTAGAGAAAGGAACAGAACAAAATTAATAGGATAATACAGATCTTAAGCCTGTTAAATTTGTCACACTTGACGATCATAGAATCACACGATTCTATATATTCCGCAATATTCCCAATCTAAGTGTTAATCATGAAAGGTTCACAATTCTTCTTTTCCGTATTCTTTCCACAAAAATAATAATTCAACTCGAAATTAAATTTGTCACACTTGACAATTATAGAATCACACGATTCGTTATATTCCGCAATATTCCCAATCTAAGTGTTAATCATGAAAGGTTCACAATTCTTTTTCATATTCTTTCCACAAAAATAATAATTCAACTCGAAATTAAATTTGTCACACTTGACAATTATAGAATCACACGATTCGTTATATTCCGCAATATTCCCAATCTAAGTGTTAATCATGAAAGGTTCACAATTCTTTTTCATATTCTTTCCACAAAAATAATAATTCAACTCGAAATTAAATTTGTCACACTTGACAATTATAGAATCACACGATTCGTTATATTCCGCAATATTCCCAATCTAAGTGTTAATCATGAAAGGTTCACAATTCTTTTTCATATTCTTTCCACAAAAATAATAATTCAACTCGAAATTAAATTTGTCACACTTGACAATTATAGAATCACACGATTCGTTATATTCCGCAATATTCCCAATCTAAGTGTTAATCATGAAAGGTTCACAATTCTTCTTTTTCATATTCTTTCCACAAAAATAATAATTCAACTCAAAATTAAATTTGTCACACTTGACAATTATAGAATCACACGATTCGTTATATTCCGCAATATTCCCAATCTAAGTGTTAATCATGAAAGGTTCACAATTCTTCTTTTCCATATTCTTTCCACAAAAATAATAATTCAACTCGAAATCTTGAAACGACGAAAAATTTCATCCTTCCCAGATCAACCTTAAAATCACCATTTTTTCCAATCGACTATAGTCAAATGTAAAAGAAGTAATAGACGAAATAAAAAACAATATAATATGATAAGTTCGAGTATAATGTCTCTCCAACAGCTCTCAAATAATTCCGTCCAATTTTCCACGACAGAACCAGCCAGAAATGAATTCTAAAATTGTCCGACACGTTCAATCAAACGTTCGCTGTCACTTCAGAAAAGCGTTTCTCGAACGAAAGAACACTCTAGACGACATTCCTTCACCAGCAGGCTATTTCTTTCGGCTATAATTGCGCAATAAACTTTCATTGGCCTTTTGAAGTAACGATCGTCAACCCGATTCCGTTTAATTACATCAAAGCTCGTACGATCTGTCGCTCAATACCTCCGGCTGGTCAATTAAATTCTCCTAACGGCGCGTTCCTTCCGAGAACTTCCAACCGAAATTCGACGTCTGACCAAAAAAGCTAATCCAGTTTTCTCCAAACGAAAACAGTCTAATTAATTCAACAAGGAAGAAAAAAAATATAGTGAACAAAGTAACACACACAATACGAAGTCAGTATACAAAATATAATTAATCGTTACACTTAATACAATCGCACAAATGAACAGCAATGGATGTGCTGGTTAATAAAACTAGTTAGAATTACAACGAAAAAAAAAAAAAAACCATCGATCATCGCATTATAAATAAACGACCACGTGTAGAGACTTTTCCGTATTTTTCTACATATAGAGGGGGTGGACTCGAGGAGGAACATTAACGAGCCCTCAACTGCGTTTTTCCTTTCGGTTTCACGGCTCGTGAATATTCATTAGGTTCCGCGATCCGGTCTATCGAAAACTGAAACCGCTAGAAAGCCGGAATCCACCTGCACTTTCCTCCATATCTCGGTGCACAATGCGTTCCAAACGAACACGCCCTGGACATTGTTCGCGTCTCTCTGTTGCTTTCTCGATCGACCATGGTGCCACACCGTTTCGCTGTGAAATCCACCGTGGATCGGATTGTTCGAAGGATCAGGCGTGTTTCTTTGATCTTCCATTCTGAGTCCTTCATAGTGGTATCTTGCGATCGAAAGATTCCTCAGGTTCGAGTTCGAGATGCTCGAAATTGATCGTAGATTTCCGAGGATTCAACTGGGATCCGAACTGATCGAGTATTTGGTTGCACGAAACTCTTAGGACCAAAATAATCCGCAGGTTCGAGTTCGAGATTTCCATCGTTCAACTGAGATTCGATTGTGGAGAAACTTAGGATTGGCTGTAAAACGTCGATTGCTCGTTTCTTGGAAGCTCTCCAATGCAGAAATCAACGTAAATCATCAGTTATACAGTTGTATAAGATTCACTTTGCACCACCTGAGTTGAATTATTTTAAACGGGGTGTTTCACTTGTAACGAACGTCTAAATGATTTCTGCTGCTATTGAAAGTAAGAGGAGTGTATGATTAAACAAAAGAAATCCCACACAAGGTAATCGAAATTTTGTTTTTCATATTAACATACGTACTCGTTTCTCCCTTGTTTTATCACTTTTACATTTTTCAAAGTGATTTCACGGTTCTTATGTCACGAGTCGTTGAAATCCTCTCGATGACGGCTGCGACGTCACAAAAGACATGTTAATACGCAAAAAACTATCGATTATCTCGGAATTACCTTCGAAATGAAAATTGTTAATTTTAATAATACTCTCAAGTTTCGAACTTTACGCGCGTTTACACTGAAATATATATTCCATTGAATAATTTAAATGTCAACTGTTCAATTTATAATTGAAAAAAGAAAATAATTAAATTGTTTATCGTTAAATTAAATTCATTAGAAAAGAGAATTCACGCATTTGTATTATTTTCTTTTCTTTGATAACAACCGATTCTTCATACGAATTTTTATACGAAATCTCAATTATTTACATTAAAATAAACAATAATACTGAACTTCCCGGAACACGTTATTCTACTTTCACCGATTACAAGATTTATACTAATCATCGCAATTTCTATAATTATCACGAATATCTAATAAATAAGGAACTGTTTAATTTCTTTTTGCTTCATTCTCACCGGATGCAGTTCCTAAAAAAAAATTGATAATTCAATTCTGAATTCCTCTCAGTTACTTCTTTTTTACATTCAATAATTTAGATGTTCATCACAAGCGGGGCACCCGGCATTTGTCACAAGTGTAATCAACAATCTGCCTCTGAAGATTCTCATTTTCACAGCTTCCGATGATTCACACTGACTTGTACACGGTCTGCAGGATGATTCAAGCTAACAAAAGGTACCTTTCCAACTGCACGATTGAAAAGAACATCCCCATAGCAGTGAACTCGCATATATTTCATTTTTTTAACAGAACATTCTCTCGATCCACATACAGCTCACGTGGAAGAATAGATTAGGAATCGATCAGGCTACCAGGGAATAAATTAGAGAGCCTATCTGGCCATGGTTTCGCGTGTTGTACGGTGTCGAATCGCAAATTATCTCACCTGGACTGAACTTTCGGTTTTGCAAACGTTGTACATATACGCACACCTGGACAACATTCGTTCCTCGACACTTTCAGCACGGACACGATATTACAAGAAAACGTAATTCTACAATTTACATTTCACTATGAAAAATGTGTTCTCGAGCCTATTTTTCTGAAAAAATAAATAATGAAAACACGGTAAAAAAAAGAAGAAGAAGAAAGAAAAAGTTACCGTGCTGAAAGTGTTCAAATACACTTCGAGCTGCGAACACCGATTAGGCAAGAGTAGTCCAGGGTGGAATGGAAATGGAAAACGATCTGTGAGTGCCTTGTTACATTTTTCTTCCTCTCTCTCTCTCTCGTTTCTTTCACACCTTCTTTTGTGACGCTAGAAAAATAGTGATTTTTGGACAGGCGTTCGAAAAATGGGGCGAATCTTGAGCTATTGTTGACATTCACAGTGTTTTCTGTTTTCATTGTACAGTCAAGTGCCGTTCAGGCGCAGGAAAGGAATTGTCAATATCGATTTGTTGTTTGTTTGTTTCTTTGTATTCGTTCCTCTCTGCACAGAAGGATGCCAGACGACCGTGAAAGTTAGGCGAGACGATTAAGCACGCGTTCCAATTATCCACGCCGCAATTGGCCAGAAAAGAGAGTACATACTAAAAGGAAGGAATAAAACGAAAGCTTAAATCAGTCGCTATAAATCGGCTATGTACACTCACGGTATTACACCATTACGATCTAGTCGGTACACGTTTCTATCTCTATTAACGTGGGGGCCTTTCACCTTTGAAAATGGTTTCAATATCGTACGGCCAGATTACAATAGAATTAATCACAGTGAAAAATTTTAAACGTGATTTTCTCGAAAACACACCTTGAAAATCAGCGTACAAGATTTTTCGAAAACTGTGCAACTTAGTGATTCGAAATTGTGCACAGATCTAAGGCACGAAGGAGATGCCACAAAATTTTCAAAGTAATTACATTTTCTGCTAAAACATTGTCGAATTTTTACCTAAGAAACATATACCTTCGTATCAAATCGACGCCATTTTATCAATTTTCCTGGTTCGTTACATTTGCGCCATTATTAAATACAGCCCTGTTCTAATTGTTCGCTTAAAATCATTCTATACTGAAAGAATTTGCACATTGAAAACTGTTTTCTTTTGTTTTTACACAAGCTACAAGAAGATGAAATAACTGACAAAATTACTCGTATCTTTTCATAATATTTTTCGTACGTCTTCTTCGAAGTATGAGAAACACATTTGCCAAGTTTCAAATTGATCGGCCAAGTGGTTTTTTCAGGAAAAAATCGTAAAGATAACCTTTTCTTCGAAAGGTGGAAGGCCCCTTTAAAGGACAAAACGAGAGGAAAACGGGGAGATAGTCCCTTTCTCTCTCTCTCTCTCTCTCTCTTTCTCTTTCTTTCTCTCTATATCGGTACACACACTGCCTAGAGCCTTTAGTAACGCATATCACAGTTACAAAAATTCCAACGTTTCTCTCGTTACTTGCCAATATATACCCCCTTCTTTGCCTGTCTATCGAATCGGTTTTTATACACATGTACACTTTAAACGCTTTCGTCAGACACGATTGCGTCGCTGTTTGCTTTACTATGAGTCGTCTAAGCCTGTAACTACGCTATAGTATTCGAGACAGTTTTTGCTCCTCTGGTTGACCGAGCTTGGCTTCGAGCAACGGCGACGCAATTCCGATTGACGAACTTTTCCCTTGGAGTTGTGCCTCTTTGAAAATTAAACGGGACTTGGAACTCTTCGGAGTGGAAAATCGACTTTGGCGTTTCGTTGAATTATTATTCTACAAGTTTTCAAGACACCCTGTATAGTTACATCGTTCTCTGAAAGTAGGCAGTAAAAGTTCCCGAATTTTCGAAGACTCGCGATTGGTTCGTATGAAATTGCCGAATTTTTACCAAACGAACATATACAGGGTGTCTCACTTGTAACGAACATCTAAATTATTCTTGTTGTTATTGCAATTAAGGGAAAAACGGACTGAGTCGAATTTATATTGTTCGAAAACGTGCAAAAAGTCTTTCCAAAGGTCATCTTGAACGAAGGTCATTCCAAGGTCATCGACATTTGTTCTGTACCGTTTACAGTCAACGAAAAGTTATAACGTCATAGATAAATGTCTTTTGTAAGCATCTCTCTTGATCATTTTTTCTCATTTTCAACACCAGTGAAAATGATTCAGATGTTCGTTACAAGTGGAACACCCTGTGTAATAAAATGGGGCATTTACAGAGCAGCGTAAGTACAAAAACGTCCCTCGATTTTTCATCTTAATCAAACAGTTAGAAGTCTGATTATTAACTATTACTCGATATACTTTCAAAGGGATTCGAATTGGCCATAGAATTTTTGTTCTCAGTTCTTACTGAAATTGAACACATTTTCTTCTCTTCTTCCAATAATCATTCTTCCATTTATATTGTATTAAACCTCTACAACATTATGCGACTTGGACGTCACGTCTTCGTTTATCTATATCTTATGAGTCCTTGTTTCATCTGTTTATTTCTATACTATCGTATTATATTGTACTATTACGCAATTACTCGCTTCTCTTCATTAAAATATTATAAATATAAAATTCTGATCAACCGTAATTCCTCCTTGTTTCTCTTCTTCTTCGTGAATTACAAGAGAGTTTAGGAAAATGAAATATTATTTCTTCTCTTATGGGGAGTTTTCCACTATTTCACGTCATCGACGACACCATCGGTTTCTATTTCCCCTTCTACCACGGTCAAGAGGATTTCAATCATAAAAAAAAAAACATAGACGTTTACGAGCACTTTCACAGGAATACTGTCATAAATATGCATGAAAGAATAACGGCCAGAGAGAAGAGTTCTCGCTTTTAAAACACTGGATTCCAAGGGGCCAAATGGAACGCGCCGGCTCTTCAGTGACCCGTTTCACTTCCGGTCACGTCGGTTCAATGGCAGACGGCGGGAAGAGTTCCAGGTTCTGTTGTACACGGTTGAAATAAAGCGATTGTTTCGATACTTAAAAAGCCACTTTGTTCACTTGTAACGCGCGTTTGGAAACACTCGACTTCCTCGGGGAAGACTTTCCTGCGTGTAAGTATAAAAGAATAATTCAAAGAAGGAACACCTTGACGACTTAACGGAGATCGTAGCGCAAATGAACAAAGGGACTCGTCGCGTTCGACGATTGAGAAAGAAATTTTGGCAATTGAAGATTTTCGTTGCAAAAACAGGCCGTTTTTATTCGAAATTATTCATCAGTCGTTTCGATAGGGCACGATAAATTAAAAATAGAAACTAACATGAAGCGTATGTTTGTAAGACTTGGAAACAAAAGAGAAAGAATTTTCTGACCTTCGATAAAGTTCCTTCTTCTTTCATTTCCTGAAGAATATCAATTTTTCAGACATGTTCTTGCGCCAAAATCCACAATTTTGATTTTCATTTCAATGGGATATCTCATAGGCACACACTCGGCAACGAAATAATATCACGCCCCCGCAGAAAAAACGAAGCTAAACATTTTATCGAAAATCTCTGTCTCACACACACACGCACGCACGCACGTACACGCACATACACACACACGTGCTATCCCTTTCACGAGAGTTTTCCGCGTCGCGGTTACACGCTGGCCCAAAGGCAATATTTGAAATCTCCTACGAAATTGAGACATCAACAACAATTCGCTACGGAAGCTCGCGAAATTTTTCCTCTCCTTCTTTAAAAATTTCATTTCTGGAATGCAATCAGTGCTCCTCGACCTATTCGCTTGAAAAAGAAAAATTGACAAAAAAAAAACATTGTAAAAATAAGTTCCTTCTGTTAGAACTACGTTCCCCTTTTTTCCTTAGAGAATCTTTAACCCTCTGCCTTGCTACGTTTTTACGCCTACGCACGTTCTTTTCTTCCATGATTTATAAATAAAAGGAAATTTAAATACTGCGCGTCATTTATATTCGATAAGTTTCAAGCATAAATCGAAGTTGAAGTTAGAAGTCACATTCGAGGTTATTTTACAAATACAGTACTTCTTGTAAAAGAGAGACCACGAGATCGGTACAACGCTGTACGTTTGTGTGCTACTACGCCGGAAATACATACGTAGCCTGGCAACCGCGGTAGGACGCGTGGGTGAGCAAAGAGAAACAGTTACAGTTTAACGGTGTACAAAAAGAGTGTGTGAAACAAGCGTGAAAATACAAACATGTCGTATTAATCGAACTCTCGTTTTTCCTTATTTGAAACGGAAAAACCGTACAGATTATGGACCCGGGATACTATTCTACCCTGCGCCAGTGAATTTTACGGTAAGAACAAAAATAAGTTAGGTTAGGTTAGTGAAAACGACGGTCACGTGGTCGCGAAAGAAAGAGACATGGCCGCATCAGGAAATCACACTGGTGTATTATCAAGATATATTACTAGTTAGATTCATCGAGCGCCTCAGTTTATATAAAGAAGCATTGAAGTCAGTACGCGAGACGGTACCATTAGTGCACATTTAACAAAACGTCACCGCGACATTCAATCTTGTGCAATCGCGGGAGTACGTTACGACGCACCATTGAATAACGCTTTGACTATAACTACGAGTCGTCGAAAATACAGACGAAGAAATTTGAAACAAACGTTAATCATCTTGAGCGTCACTGAGACACAATTAAAGTCATAGTGATGTAAGTCACATTTCCGCATATTTCGACCTAAGTGCTGAAATACAACCTACACGTGTCAAACTGTTAAAAAGACAAGTGAAGTATGTCATAATTGGGACAGCCTTTTTGGTAACATTGAATACGATACAGTACCAAATTTCATGCTGTGGAATTTATTTTATCTTTTCTAATAACATTCTCTGTTTCTCGGAATAAGGAAATTGTGACTTACACCACTATGACTTTAACCCCTTCGATCGAGTCCTGCAAAAAAGGCTAAAAAGTCTAAAAGCAGTACACGAGTTACCTCGGCTCGAGGCTCGATTAGAAAAACTGTTTCGTACAAGTAGCTGTACAAATTAAAAAAGGAATAAAATCAAACCTGGATAGAATTTGTGATCGCTTTTCAAAGCAAAGTAGAACAGTTAGAAAAAACGAGTATAAAGATAATACTGTTCGCTGCATTACCGATCCGATATGGAAGGCTTCTGCGTACCGATCGAATCGAGGGTTGATGTTTTGAAAACCTTCGATTGATGTTTTGGAAGCAAAATTAATATAGTAGGAAGCAAAAAGCCACGAATGAAGGCAACGCTTTATTTGCTAAAGGAAAATTTTCACACTTGAAATGAATAAAACCGTACGCGAAACCACTGAGGAGTGAAGGAGACAAAAGCTGCAGAGATCGTCCACGTTATGAACACGTCCATCAAAGATTTCTGAAGAGTACCTCAACTAACAATAAGTAATATCAAATGACTAATATTCAATCGTTGCAGAATTATCAAAAAGGTTACCTGTACACAGAGCAACAGTAGAAAAACAGATACATGCGCTTATTTCTAATGGGTTTACCGCAACTTTCGATCAGTGGGTACCGCATCATCTATCAGACAAAATGACCACGTGTCTTTCTCTGCTTCCACGTCACAGTAATGAACGATTAGTAATGGGTAATGAAAAGTGGGTTTTTTACAGAAATGTGAAGCGTCGAGTTGGACAGCCTACTCCATCGACTTCAAGAGGAGAATTGCATCCGAGAGAAAGAGATGACGAGATCGGCGCAACGCTGTACGTTGTGTGTGCGCATGCGCATGTGACAACGCCGGAAACACGTAGCCTAGCAACCAGTAACAAGCGTGGGCGGGTGAAGAGAAAGAATAGTTGCAGTTGAACGGTGCAGAAGACAGTGTGTGGAAGAAGCATGAGAATACAGATATGTTCTATTAACCAAACTCGTTGTTTTTCCTTATTTACAACATAAAAAGCCAATGCTTCTTTTATCATATCTTGGCAATGTCACGATCTACACCACGAATGTGACTTGTTATTACAAGGTGGTCCAAAATGAAGTGCACTTTCTTTATGTCTTTTGTTAAATCGATTATCGAAAATTTAATCACCATGAATTGTCGATTATTTCGTGTTTAATACAATTTACACGACGTTAATCAGTGCCTGAGAGTAAATGTGATTTAAAGATTCGAACTAATTGATTCGACGTTGAACAAATGACCAAACGGCGAACTTCAACAAAACTAAATGAAGTTTCGACGAGTTTTAACAAGAGATTTAAAAACTCCATCTGTACGAAAGAAAGAAGCAGACTTAGCTGCAAGAGTATGCATCCAAAGCTATTCCCCATGAAATGTGCAAGCATGTTTTCCAAAACATTAGAATCAGGTTTGCAATTTCATTTTTAGAACCTATTTTTCCCGTTAATTCACAGAACAATAAAAATAGTTTCCTTTCTTAGAACTTTTAAACCCATTTCTTATTTTAATCATTTCTTTTCTTGGAACTCTTAAACTCATTTAAATAATAAAAACTACTTTGAGCAAACACTTTTCTCGTTATAATTTTATCAAAAGTATATTTCTCTCGGGATCACCTTGTGCAAGGCAAAGGATTAAACTTTTTTGCAACTGTTGAGGAGACAC
This sequence comes from Habropoda laboriosa, assembly GCF_001263275.1. Classification (NCBI taxonomy): domain Eukaryota; kingdom Metazoa; phylum Arthropoda; class Insecta; order Hymenoptera; family Apidae; genus Habropoda; species Habropoda laboriosa. Next base: position 4,094,925 of record NW_017100191.1, on the reverse strand, counting down.
TGTTCGATTATGCTCGCGATCCGTAGCAACGTTCCTCGCGTTGTATGGCTATCAATTTATAAATACATATCCCTAATGCATCATACATCGCTACTCGTTATTTTACAATATCTTCAGTGACCAATTCACTCTTTATGTCTGTCTTCATCTGACCTGGTCTAGCAACAAGGAGGCCGCTAAATCTACGTCGTATTCAGTCTGCTTCAGAGCACCCTCGCACCGTTGTCGGTCTGCCAAGCCCAATCTGAAATTGCAACAGTCGGTTGCACAATTTTCCGTTGCTCGTTCAGCTTCGTTCCACAATTTAAAAACCGGCAATATTATCCCTGAACAGCTGACCGAGCTCAAATAAACCGATTAAGCTTTCCATTTTCTACTCATGAATTACTGGTGGAAATTTACGATGATCAAATTCATTAATCTTACTCTCTGATGTTCTGATGTTCGTTGAATATTTATTCGGTGAAATTTTCGGTGAATTCAAAACGTGTTTGAGAGAGGAAATCGAAAGTGTAAAACACACGTGAAACTTTTTAACAGGGACTCGATAATTAGTTAAAAAGTGAAAGGAATATTAAACGTCACTTTCTTTTCGAAACTCTTCTGATCAGTTTTCTTGTGTACATAGAGGATGAACACATACACGGGAAATTATGCAATTTTAGAGAAGAAATCTCTTGAGGAAAGAAGAGAAATAATGAAGTATAAGAAATTTGTCGTTTCTAAGGAAACAGAATTTTTCACAAAATACTGAGTGACATGTATTATCTAAAATGTTTAAAATACCAAAGAATTTTCTTTATGTTTAGATTGCAGGCTAGCCAACTTATGATTTCCTTTTTACCGCCTTCCACTTCAACACAACAAGTTATTAAACACAGAGTCAGGGAACTTTTATTAGATATAATGCTTTCTGTATGAATACAATGGGTATTCACCAGTAACTGGTCCTCAAATCAAATCACACCTAAGGATCCTCCTCCTAAAGAAAAAACATATTCCAGTCCATTGTTTTCAACATTCCACCAGAAATTCATGAAAAGAACAATACAAAGTGGTCCACACAAATGGAACAAGTCAATCTTTTTTCTGATTGCAATTAGAAAAGAAATATTACAGTTACAGTTGCACAATTTTGAAAATAGAAACATTTTTTTTTTTTTTAGATTAAGTCTTCAAAAAGCAATTAATTAGTGAGATATTTTAAATAAATGTCTTCATTAAAGAAGCTCAAACGTTTCTTTGTTTACAACCTTGCAATGGAGCATTTGAGCCTCCAAAGGGCGGCCTTGTAATGAATACATTTATTCAAAATAAACCCCAAGAAGTGACAATGTTATCGACCACTTCATCCTAACGATCTACTTAAAAAGAAAATACTTTTCCATTAAAAAACAGAAAAAAATGGTGCAACAGCAAAATACACATACATTCGCAAAAAAGAAAGTATGCTCCTTAAATCCTAATCCTCTTTCAACTATTCACCTTTTTCCCCTAACATTTCCTTCTAATTGCAATCAAGAAAGAACTATTACTTCTTCCAGTTGCGTGAACTCTACGTCCTGTACGTACACTCGATGAAATTAATCCAGGACCTACCTGACAAGGGACTCTACTTTCGCCTGCCTGTCCTTCAGGATCTGCTTGGCGGCTTGACTAGTGTCCCAGCCTGTAGCCTGCAGTGCAGTGAGTATTTCCTGTTGCGACGCGTCCCCCGCCTCCCTCTGCACCTTCATCACTTTGTTCGCGCGAAATTCATCGTTAAGGGACATGACCAGTTGCTGGGAGGCGGCGGTCAAGGGGGGGCTCACTCCGGATGGGTAGGCGGACGTGGAGGGGGCTAATTGAGTATTAACGACCGTTTCGGTCATCTGAGGAGGCAGGCATCTCGTCGAGGATGGTTGCGGTGTGACGACGCCGCCCTCATGGGGGGGATTTGTTTGCGTAAGCTGCAGCAGATTCGGGCTGCTTGCTATATTAGACTTCATAGTGGTCTGAGTCTGCGTCAGACCATTCTGTACAGACTTCATGGGGCTCCAGTTCGCTTGAGGCGGAGGATTGTACACCGGTGGCTGCTTCAGGTGAGGACTGAAGTCGCAGGGATGACCCTGAGCAGATAGACTTCTCGCAGGTTGAGTAGGACGTGGCAGAGAACCAGCAACAGCTCCCTCCATGTAGTTACTGCTGTGACTTAGATTACTCGCTGAGTCTGAAGCAGTCGACGTGGTAGCTGTATAGTAGTTTCTCAGAATGTTCTGCTGCACTGTCTTATTGTACAGAGTATTAAACTCATTTTGAGATAATTGCTCCAGGTTTGGAACCGTCTGCTTCAGCTCAGCGTACACCTGCTCAGAGAACACCATGCCGGAAGGCTTCGAGGCAGAACTACTACTCGAATGTGCTTGCTGGAGGTCATTCTGTATCTGCGTTATTCCATGACTACTGGGTAAAGGTAAAGAAGCAGCCTGAAATTGGCTGGGCTGAGGAGTCATTGGGAGAGTGTTCTGTGCGTGGTTGAAGGTCGGTTTTGATACGTTGCTGGGAGCGATTTGCAACAGATTCAGGTTTGATTGAGTATTGCCAAAGGTACTGTGCTGTGTAATCTGAGACTGCTGCCAGATCTGGCCTACCATCTGCTCAGTGGTCGTTTCTGAGACCCTCTGTTGCTCAGGCTGCGCACGGGGAGGCTGTTGAATATTAGTACTCTTTGATTGCCAGGAGTTCTGTACTTTGCTAGGTAGATTGGTGCACCTGTAGTCTATCTGTGGAGACTTGCGTTTCACTGTTTGAGGCGGAGGCCTTAACGTTGGGATAGTATTGTCTTGTAATTTGTTCACTGATGAGTAAGGATCAGAAGTTCCAGGATTCTGCTGGCTAGCGTTCATATTCTTGCTCGCCTCTTTCTCTCCTAGGTGCTTCTCTAACTCTGCCAAGAAGGCAGGGTCTAATTTCTTAGGTGACGCGTTTCTGGCATTGATAGTCAGCTCGTTCAGACTTTGAGCCAAGTCGTGGTTAGATTTTGGCTTTGGAGGGCTCTCGTTAGGGGCCACAGGTGGCGGAGGAGGAACGTCAGATCCTTGAGGTCGACTAGAGACGTTCACGTACGTCTGTGATTCATTCTGCAAGTCCTCTGGCCACTGGGACCAGCTGGGTACGGGAGGACTGGGCTTGTCTATCTCGCTATAGTGGTTCTGGCTGTACGTGTTACTCTCTTCTGTGTCTACGTTCACGTTTAAGTTAATGCTGTCGTTCCTGCTCTCCTTGCTCAGGCTTATAGAGTAGTGGTTCACCTCTGACCCAGACTCTGGCGTAAAATAATTTGTACTCTCCTGGGTGCTGCTGCCAGCGTCCTGATTTTGAACATTTCCGTAAGTCTGTGTCTTGAAGTATCGACTACCAACATCTGAAGGAACGTGGCTGTAATATCTCGAATGAGGAAGTTTCATGAATACAGATGAGGTGTCAAATGGGTCTGAGTAAGCTGGATCAACGTTTCCAGGGAAGTTGGCATAGGTTCGAGGGTCTTCAACCTGCCAATTCGTCTGTTCTTGTCGTTCAATGACATCGATAGGCTCGTCAAGAATATTCACTACCCGCCGACAGGCAGTGTCTGATTGCGCTACGCTCGTATTCACCATTTCCTCCGGTGACAGATCTATCAAGCTACCTTCTTGACTACCACTTGGCGCAGACGTGTTCGTCGATTTAACGGGACTAGCTCGTATATCGTTTTGCAGTTTCGTGTAATTGAACTGTTTTCTCGATCGTGGAGTGCCACAGGAGAATTTGTCTTTCAGGTGACTGTCTGGGGCTATCGCAACGCCTACAACGTCTGGTGGTTCCATGGGGTTTCGAAGGTAGACGTCGTCTATGTAGATAGGGCTGCCCCAACTTTTTCCGAAGGGTGCACCGTGACCAGTGTGTATGAAAGAGTTCTCTAGCGGTTTGCTGATATCCTCTGGCTGTTTGCGTCTCATAGGATCGACCAAACAGCGAGGAAACAGACCAATCTGAAAAGTTCGCTGGTTCTGGCCTTTCCACCAGTAGTTCTCTGGTCGACCATCTAAGATGACTATCTGGTCACCCTGTTCTATGATCATTTTTTCAGCTTCTTCAAAATGATTCACGGCTTTCATCACAGCTGGGACCATGCCTGTTAAAGATGATCGCAGAGAGGCAAAAGTTGGCCTTTCTGATGGATCTCTGGCCCAGCAACGCAGCATCAGTTGATACATAACTGGTGGCGTTGCATCTGGTTCGTGCAACCTTTCACCGTCCTTGTCGATCTTTCTTAGGATCTCTGATCCGTTCAGACCTACCCATGGCTCCTCTCCAAACGTCAGCATCTCCCATAACGTTACGCCAAACATCCAAACATCTGACGCATGACTAAACTGACGAGCTTTTAGTGATTCCGGAGCACACCATGGAAACGGCACTTTCTTGTGTTCCGTCATCACGTAACAGTCCTCCTGCTGGGGCAGGGCCCGCATCAGGCCAAAGTCACCGATCTTCACTTTGTCCACTGAACTTAGGAGCACGTTTCTGCAAGCCAGATCACGGTGCAGGAAACGTTTTGCCTCCAAGTACGCCATCCCGGTGGCGACTTGCAGAGCGTAGTTGCACAGGGTTAATACTGAAATTCGACTGCACTGTTTTCTCAGGTAGTCCAACAGTGCTCCAAGAGGAGCCAGTTCTGTCACCATCATCATTGGCTGGGACAACACTACACCATATAATCTACAAAGAGGAAATTAGCTAGATTAAAATTAACAAAGTGGTAATTTTCTCTTTATTTTCTTTAATATATGTACCTAATGAGATTATGATGATCCAATGTATGCATTGCTTGAACTTCTGACACAAAGTCTTCTATAACACTTGGCTGAGTTAGGGCATCTGCTTTCAAAACTTTTACAGCAACAGGCAATGTTCTTCCGGAGGGAGAGGTCCACTCTCCACGTCTCACTACACCAAAACTTCCATCACCCAGTTTAATGGACAATGTCACATCTTTGTCTTGAATGAGACAAGTTAGCACCGAAGAACCTTCCACTGGTTGGGAGGATCTCTTGTTAGTTTTTGTGCTACTGCCAGGTCTGATCTTGGTCATCAAGCTCTTCTTCCATTGAGTATGTCTCTTTTTCTTAACAGCATCTAGTAATCTTCTGATGCCTGGCTTTCCTAGACCTATCTTCTCAAGGTCTTCAGGTTGCACATAGTCAAAGTGGTGTAGTCTGGTGACTTGTAAGTCATCCCGTATTCTGGTGAAGAACTGTGAAAGCTGGACATCGTGCAGCAATTCTTGCAACCATTCTGTACCCTCATCATCTGCCATGTTCAATTATTCTAGTGTGCTAGAAGGAAAAGAAGTGTATTAAATATATGTCACCTAGTATAAATACACGTGTTAGTATTTAATAACTACATAAAATTAAATGCAAAAGTAAATCATTACCACAGTTAATTTATACACGGGGAAAATAAGAAAAACAAAGTGTTAAGAAATAATATATTTATTCAAATAATACAATTTTGTGGAGGTTTAGTGAATGGTGATATGAAAATAATTGTTAAATGGAGTTAATATTATTTATTCATATTTTTACAGAGTATTTTAAAAGAGGTTGAGCATATATATGAAACAATTAGTATCAAAGGATCATGTGGGTGTATAGAATGATACAAATATGGTATTTATCATTCATTCCTGTCTCCCCCTGAACAGGAAATGAAATAATGTTTAGCTGCAAGGAGAAGAGCAACTGGCACATGCCATGCCACGCATTGCTTTGTGCATGCAAAAAAAGCCAACCATAAATTGCGCTCTCACCACACATACAAGGAGAATACTTTTACAACAATAGACTTTAATATAAAATAGTAAAAGAATTCAGATTATACACATTTTGCAATCACAATCTATCCTGTGCACTTTCAAAAAAATAACAAAAAAAACAAGATCCAATCACCAAAACAACAAATCAATTAATCATCATTATCATAGAAAAAAAAAACAATAAAAAAAAAAAACTACGTCTACATAGGACGCGAACTATGACCACTCGTGCAAAAAAGAAAACTTAGTCGCGTCAATCGCTATCGCGTCACGCACTCTCTCTGCAACACATGCCAAATCTTCAACGAGAGAACAAAAAAAAAAAACAAAAAGAAATTGGATATTCCACGGGATAGAAACATCGATTACCTTTCAACGGAGGAAAACAGTCTCGAGTGCAGTTATGTTTCCATTCCGTCGGCGCGCGTGATCGTCGCAACACGATTCTGTTTACGGTCTTTCGGTGCATGTGCAACACGGGGGAAATCCAATACGAAATTCGACGGCGGTGGCGGCGACGGCGAAATTCGAGC
>NW_017100191.1:4082964-4088395 GCF_001263275.1 Habropoda laboriosa | reverse complement strand
GCGGAATCACCGCCACTCGAGCAGCCTCGGCATTTTTTCTCTCCCTCTCTGTACGTCTCGCTTTCCGCGCTGGCCGTTGTTGATCGTACGCGCACCACGAGATGCACAGGATGGTGGAAGGTGGTCAGAAAGCGGCGTGAACGCCGCGACAACGTTCGCTACGTCCGAATTCCGAATGCACGGGATCCAGGAGACTTTCACCATATGAATTTCTCACGCAGTGCATTGTTATGCGCCCGACCGACCGCGGACGGTTTTAACCTAAAACGCGCGCGCGCGCGCGATTCTATCGTGATAAAAACGACGGTTCTCACGCGAAGACGTTGAGACGCGTCTCCATACACGTCACGCAACGTATCCGCCACATTTTTCGACGGGCTTTTCGGACAATTGGAACACAAGGTTCGTATGAATGACGAGCAACCGAACCGCCCGACAAAACACAATTTCACCTACTGCCACGGTCCATGCACGAATGCAACTGAATACACGTCGCCGAGATGGCGCCATCTTGCACATTGCAGTCATCGATCCGTCGAGTGCATCGAAGTGTTTTATCATTTTCTTCGATGAAATTTTTGGAAGATGTTTGTTGTAGTTTCGTTGCCTGAATGAAGTGGGAATTTGGATATGTGTATTGAAGAGATTGTGAAGATTTTTTGGGAGTATATTTTACATGGGTTTTTTTTAGCAATGATACAAGTAACTAGATAGGGCAACATGCCGACGCTAGGAAAGTATTAAGGGCGCGGGAAGGTTTAAATGTTTAGGTTAATTGTGAGAGATTTATTTTGGAATACGGGGAAAAAATTATAACAGTTAATGTTCATGTTTCAATGTGTCATCTTCGCAATTATGAAAAAGTTCTTATATAAGGATTACTTTAAATTTGTCGATATAGACAAGGAGAAAACATAAAATGTAGACTTAATTGTTCTCATAGAAATAGAATATTCTTAGTTCACAGTGAAAATAATAATTTTTTTTGTATTTCAAAGTAATGCACATTTTTCATTACCTTGCGTGTCGTGTCCAACTGTGGTTGATAGTACTATGTACTAATTTGAGAGCAATCAAAGATTACTAATGTTTTGATATTACGATCAATTAGCTAACTGACTCTATATTTGATTATTGGACTTTAGCTAGTTTCTCAAGGATTACTCGGAAACGAGTAGAGATAACCAACAAAGTTATCAGTGAAATAATACGCGAAAGTGCTTTAATTCAAGCAAGTGATATCTATATAGTATCTGCAATAACATAAAAAGAAAACGTTTTCATATACCTTTTATTACAAAATAAGCTTCTACTAAAGATCTTGTTATCGATACTTTTTTCTCTACAATATTAGCAATATACCGGGTGGTACAAAAGTGCAGTGTCCTCAGAACATTTATGCATGCAAACTTTATTAAAAATTTCTTTTATCAGCAAGCAGATACTTTTAACAAAACTAACAATCTACAGGGTGTTCCAAAGGTGGAGAATCTTTTAAACATTTATATATACAAATTTAAGAAAAGAATTTCTTTTATTAGCAAGCAGGTTGTTGTAATAAATTTACCAATGTACAGGGTGTCTCACAAGTACAATCAGAAAGAACGTTTAAACAATGAAGGAAGAAGAATTTGAAAAAATTTTGGGATAACCTGTACAACGTGAATGAAAGTCACAGCCACAATTTCGATACGTATTCCTGTTAATTCAAGTGCACTTTCACGTGGCGAATGCACACGAACAAAGTAAACAGTATAGGTAATTTTAATTGCATTTTCGATCCGCAGATCTGGTGCATCAGAATGGAAACGTGGGCCAATTACGAAGTTGATAATTATCATTATTGTGTCACCTACATCGCTCGTGGTCGCGCTGTTGTGCATTTTAATAAAGTCTCATGTTCGACCGCCTTTCGCCCGTATCATAATGAATTCGACGCGCGTCCACGCCGTTGCGTCACCTCTGTTCAATAATTCAAAAACAGGTTGCAAATTCGTTGCACCGTTTAAGAAACGTCTCGGCATCGCTGCACCGTCGCATGCAAGATGAAATCTTGTGCATACATTACGCGCGCGCCTTTTCCCTCCACCTAACCCTATTTCATGGGACTACAATAGGAACGAACTTTTGAACGTTGCTTCAAAACTTATGGGTAATATTTGAAATAATGTTCAGTAGTATTGTAGTGATGTATCGAATTTATCGGTTATTGCTTGTTAATTGTTCTTGGTAATTGGGAAGTTGAAATCGGGATTCGGTGTTGTGCAGTTTATATACAGGGTGATTCAATGGGAAAAATTTATTATTGTTTGTATTGTTAGTGAATCGTTTGATTTTGATTTTTTGGTGTAACAGGAAAATTTGTAGATGTATTTGAAACAAATTTACGGTGCAAATGCAACATTTGGCACTTGTGAAATTTTAGAATTTTATGAAATTGTAGAGAGCCAGAAGTTTGGAAGATTTAGGAAACGTCGAAAATGTGTAGAATTTGAGAAACTTGGAAATTTTGTAAAATTTCTGAAATTTGTGAAACGTAGAAAATTTCTAACATTTTTGGAAACTTGAAAAAGAATGTTCATTGAAATCGTCGGAGCTTTACTTTATTCGTAAGGGAAATAAATTTTTATAAGAACGATCACTGTGCTCTTAAGTTGTTAATAACTGGAAAATTATCGGATTGCATGCGTGATTTCTGAAGATTGCGATAATGACGGGAATTCACAATGACGGCGCATGCTTGATATCGACTTATAGCAACCTCGTGAAACGCAGTCACAGCCGCAGCAGCCACAGCAACACAGAATAACGATAAATGGAAAGGGAAACAAAAGCAATATCGCTGGTAAGGGAATCTTAAATAGATTCTTCAAACAATTCTTCGCTTCTTTCAAACTGCAAAAACCTCAATTTCTCAAACTTGCACCATACAACCTTCATTCTAAATTATCAATTATGTTTTTGAACTACTCGTAAATTATTTAGAAGAGATTTTCGAAATATCGGAAAGAAATTTTGAAATGTTCAATCTTCGAATTTTCCTTTAATAGAAGTTATCAGCTATTATGTTTAACTTGTGCGTTTTCTTTTTACCACGATTGATTTTTCATTGAAATTTTGATTGAATCTTGAAATTTGAAAAAATTGTCAAATTATCGAAAAGAAATTTTGAAATATTTAATCTTCAAACATTCCCCCGATATAAATTGCCAACATTTATTTTTTAACTACTATACTTTCAAACAACAATGAAACAAATTCGATAAACTTTCCATTTTCAATTTTAAAAATTCCATTCGCTTCCATCGAGATCAAATAAAAATGATAAATTTGCCCCTCCAGTGAGTAAATTAATTTATCGCTGCGAGGATCAAACATCGTAAAATTCTACAACTCCATTAGCACAATACCTCTAAACGATTTCGTCAATATTGCTCGGAATATCAAAGAATGCAATACGTCCAAGAAAAAGAAAAGGAAAAGTGCGCTGTCGCCTGCTGTTTGTGCGTGGGGCGCAGTCGCGTTGAATTTCCATCGCCAGTCCTGCATTGACCGTCGTCCGTGTTCGTGTTTTTCCCAGTTTTCCACCTGGAAAGACAACTCTTGAATACCACGTCTGTTTACAGAAAAGAACGAACAACGTGACACAATTTTACCGTGGACAGAAACCCAAAAGTTCTGAAATTCAAAAATTCACGATTTTTGTTTTTTCGTTTAATTTAATCGATAATTCTTTGATTGAACAATCAAGCAGGTGGCAATTTTTTGATTGAGTCCAATTCTTTTGAGGGATTTCTTTTCACAGATTCTGTGGCAAATAGCTTATTTTTCATTTCGTGAATAAAGTTAATCTGAGGGAGGGGAAATTGCAACAATGTTTTCCCATTTTTCAGTGATTCGTGCAGAAAAATTCTCTCAATGGGTTGTTTCTTTCTCTTTTTGAAAATTGGAATTAATTTGAAAACGTGAAAATTTATTTCATTTACTTCATTCAGAAGGATCAAAATTAATTTTATTTATTTCGTTTGAAGAAAAAAGTTCATTTTAGCTATTTCATTTAAGGAAAAAGATTATTTTATGTATTTCATTTAAGAAGAGAAAAGAGGAGAGTATTTAGGCAATCCTTCTGCAAAAATCACTGAAAAGAGAGGTACAATTGTTGCAATTTTTCTCAAAAAGTTTCCTTCAAAATTGCAACAATTTTTCTACTTTCAGATTTTCACGTTTCAAAATTGAAAGAAAAATAGATTTTTGGAGGAGGATGTTTTTCATGACATAAAGTAAATTGTTCATCCTTCTGCTTCGCTAATGTTGAAGTGGTGTTGGTTGTTTGAGCAACGCTTTGAATTCGCGGATACGCGACGCCGCTTGTTGCATCCGCGAGTTCGTGTAAACAATTGGGAATGCTCGAGAGGGTGGCTCTTTGCACGCCGCCCTTTCGTTTTACGCGACATGAATTTCCCAGTGGCAGGATTTTCGAACGTTTTCGAGGCAGCCACTTGATAGCCGAGAGCTAAAGGCAACCTCAGAAAGGACAATCCTCTTGAATCTGCAGTCACGTGTAAATATTTAGTCAAATTATTCACAATTCAATTCACCTAAGTTGATAAAACTGTTTTTCAAATGTTCTTTTTATTGTCATATGCAATCAGTCGGTATTTTAATTCCAAATGCAACACTTCTTGGAAATCAAGATTTTTTAACTCAATTACTATTGTTTCTTGAAATTTTCACATTTACCCATTTCAAATTGTAGAGGGTTCGAAAAATTTAACTACCATTTTTCATTTAAGCCACTGCAAAAATAATGATCTATGCAAGTGGCGAAACATTTTGAAAAATCCAAAAATCAACAATTTTACCTTTTCTCCATTTTCAGACTGCACTGGTTTGGAAGAAATTCAACGACAATTTCTCTGTGAAGGTCCAACCAAAAATTTCAGTCGTTAAAGTATAAATCAAAATTCAATCGAAAAACTATAATTCTTTCTTGAAGAGCCATTATTTTGAGAATTTTTTTTCAATTTTCAATCCTTTCCACTTTCAAAATAGAAGCAAACACGTTAAATTATTAATTATCGCTTCATTAATTTCTTCAGCCAAACGAGAAATACTGTCTGAGTTTCTTCAAGTTACAAAAATCATCCCTTTCCAAACTTTGAGCAAACTATTAACCAGAACCTAATTAGTCTGGTTAATTACCCATGCAATATATCCTTTAAACACCAAGATTCTCAGTTCTGACTGCATCCCACCTCCGCTCCTCATCTTCGTATTTCACCTACAAAGTGCACTGCAAATATTCATCAAGCACTAAGTAAGTCGGATCAACCGCTTGTTGCATGCACATAGAGTAAACAAGTGGTTTTAACCCTGAAATAGTAACATTAAGTTTTTGTGACATTAACGTTAAAAATAATCTGGTACTTGA
>NW_017100191.1:4081783-4082877 GCF_001263275.1 Habropoda laboriosa | reverse complement strand
AGGGCACTGTATTCCTTGGGTTAGTGTTCTAGGGTTAAACATTGTTCAACGGTTTAATCTGCACCCCAAAAAATTCCAAAATAGTATTTGATTCGTTTGGAAATGGAAGAATTTCAAAAACTAGAAATGAAAAGTTTGCCAATTTATTTCATTCGAAAGTATAACAAATTTCTTCCATTTTAAAGTACAATAATTAAAAGGTAATTGTTGGTGAATTATATCGAGAGAAGATTTGAAGATCAAAAGTTTCCAAGTTTATTTTTGATAATTGAAGAAATAATTAATATCAGAATTGTTGGAATTGTTTCGTTACAATAAAGGAGTGTGGGGTTCTTATGGAAGTGTGGAAGAAGGGAGAGTGCAGGGTTGAAAGGGTGTAACAGTTGAACGAGCTTTTGAGAGTTGATTTTAGAAAAATTTTAAACGAAAAAGTTGTGAATAATAAAGAACAAGATTTTTAATTGCATTTTAAATTATATTCTTGACTTATGTGGCCCTTACATATTATTTAGCCTAATTTGACTTTACCTAATTTTATGAATTGTTGAGCTATATTGTTAATTTTAATTTTTCTAATTTTTCTATAATTTCTTTAACGAGGAGATTTTTTGAAGGAACGTTAAATGATAAGGAAATTAAAATTGATTGGTATTCTTGAAATTTTTATTTTGCGTCGATTTAAAGAGAGATTGAGAAAGTATGTTGAGAATGTTGTAATTAGGTGAATCGCATAATTTGACGGAGCCTTACGCGAGCTACTAAAATAACCATACTCGGTATCACATGAATTGATATAAACTAGAGATATTAATAGAGAAACGGAGACACCGATCGATGCTAAAGCTGCACAGAGAGCATTTTCATTTTACCATCTACTCCTAATTATTTGTTTAAACATGGACCCATTCTAATACACCGCCTAAAAAAACAAGGAAAGCTAAATAGAAATTAAACAACAAATATCGAACTTTTTCAATAAAGGAATAAATACTAAAATTAATTCACAAAGAATTGCAATAAAAATTTCTTCGTTTATTCCGTAAAAGAATTACCCTACACACTTGTCAATGATAAATAAAAACTCCTTATGTATT
>NW_017100191.1:4080878-4081592 GCF_001263275.1 Habropoda laboriosa | reverse complement strand
TATTGAATTCTTATTTTTATTATATCAACTTTAATAAAATTCTATTTTACTATTATTATAATTTATTAAGATAAATTAATATTTGTGGCATGTTAAATGTCACATTTTCTTGCCAATTAAACGAGTTTGTTTCAAAGATTAATTTTAAGAATTGAAAGTCGATTTGCATTAACAAATTTTTTGTTTGTTTGCAGCGCATTGTCTCGTGGGGCGAGCTTTGTGTTCTGTAGGAATTGTGGAGAATTGACAAGGAGAGAATGTCCCAGGCAATGGCTGGGAAGGGAGATGGAACGTCGAGGAGGGTGAATTTGTGGAGCAAGCGAACGACGATGTCGATGTACGCACTCCTCTGATCGACGAACCGTGCCACCCCAGGTAAAACGGTTGCAGATACCTGAGAAACACTGATATATCACTTCGGTGCAAGTATTATCTGAAAATTGCTCGAAAAATTATCGCCATTCCGATAACATGTGCAGAGATAAATTCACTATTTATAGTTGTTAACGTATTTCGACTTTTGCTAATTGTCGGTAATTATGTAAACGAAGTTGAGAAATATTGATTGAGGGGGTTTGTGAAGAAGCTTGAAATTTTGATATTTTGATATTTGGACCTTTTAATTTTCGAAACTTAAAATTTTTAATTTTGAAATTTGGCATGTTCAATTCTGGAGTTTAGAATTTTTCATTTTTAAAAATTTAGAAAATTCGA
>NW_017100191.1:4073613-4080864 GCF_001263275.1 Habropoda laboriosa | reverse complement strand
GAACTTGAAATTTTTCATGTTCTACATTTGAAACTCTTAATCATCAAAATTGACAATTTTTAATTTTCGAAATTTGAAATTCTCAGTTTCTCAAATTTGGAACTCTTACCTTTCGAAATTTACAATTTGGGTCATCTACCTTTAAAAATTGAAACTCTAAATTTCTTGAAACTTCCAATTTCCATTTACCAAAATTTGACATTTAAATTTCCTAGTTTTTCCATTTCCCCAAATTTCCAAAAAACCATATCTCCAAACGACAACTCAAAGAAACACAATTCCACATCCTAACTCAATTATTATACACCTACACTTTTTCCCCCCAAAAAAAAAAAAAAAAAAGGAATCAAATGAAACAAAAATCAAAGAAAAAAATATACAAATTCCTCAGGAAGGGCGATGATCAACCCAGAACCCCCACCGTTGCTCCCAGACTCATGTTGTAAACAAAATCGAGGGTTGGGGGTGAGGAAGAGGGCGAGTGGAGGGGGCAGGGACAACGGAGGTGGTGCGAGAGTGCTAGGTGTCGGTGGTACTCGTCAGTAGCACGACGGTCACAGATCCTTTCGGACCAACACCGATTCCTCGACGTTCCATCCTCGCAGCGATGAATTCTCAACGAACCATCGTCAATTCTTACATCGGTCTGAACCAATAAACACCCCATTATCCACTCGGTCACACAATTAGAACAGAACAGAAAATTTGCAAAAGTGTGAAAAAAGGCTGAGGAAAGAGGGTGACAGAATATATTTCTTCAAGTGGTAGTTCATTCGAGATAGACCGAAAGAAGATCGACAATTTTCGTCGATAATATTAACAAATAATTGGAGAGAGGAGAAGAAGAAAAAAAAAAGGGTGCGAATAAGGAGAAGAATTTTTTTGGGTGATTGTGGAGAATCGATCGATGGTCGATTGGCTGCGGCGGATCGAGAGCAGCCGCGATGTCAACGTTACACCGGTCGTTGACACAGTTCCACGCTTGAAATTCGGACCAGTGTCCAGTTGCTCCAGGGATTCGAGACGGTGCAGGGGTTGTGTGTGCATGAGAGAGAGAAAGAGAGAGGATGAAGACTGAAGGTAACAACGGATATCTGAGGGCGAACGTGATCGGCGAGAACGAGATATCACTAGGTTCCGATCAGGACCCACCTGCGACCAGTCCTCTTCAGGTGAGAAATTATTCTCTCATTTCGGGTGGAGATTTTACTTTCTTTCTAATGATTTAATCATAGCACTGCGGATGGAAGTTTTATGATCCTTCAAGTTGGTTGTTTGAAAATTATCGTGTCATTTGGGGTGGAAAATTTGTAATTCTTGGAGTTGGTGATTCGAAGATTATTCTACGATTTTGTGTAGAGATTTTTTTACTAGTTTTAGGATAGCAATAGACAGACAATTCTTTAATTTCTAACGTAGGGGATTGAAAAATTATCGTGTCATTTTTCGTGGAGAATTATTTTTGTTTTCGGGGTTGGAAAGAGGCGTGGAAGTTTTTAAATTCTTAAAACAGGTGTTTGAAAGATTGTTGCACGATTTGGGACGATATATGCGGCAGTTTTTTAATGTCTAGATTGCCTCCTATTTTTCAAATAATCGTTTTTTAATTTGTCAGGCATCTTAAATTATAATTGCAAAATTTTTTAATTATATTTGAAGAAATTTTGTTTAATTGAGAAAAAAGACAATGTTGATTGGCATAATTGAGGCTGCGCTGAATTTTGGGGATAATCGTCAGTTACTTACATATAGAAGACGTTAAGGTCTTGGATATAACGTGAATGGAACAATAAATGATAATATATTAATTGGGGAGGTGTTTTGTGAGGCGAAATTGACAAGGTTCCTTGGGATTGTCAGTCGTTTATGAAAGCGTGGGAAAGGGAGCATTAAGTCACGATTTTCAATGGAATCTTATTAGAAGGGTTATCCTTCAATACTCGGTACAATTCAGTCCATGTCTATATCAATTGTTCAATCACACAATTTTACGTATACACTATGCAAATTAGACAAATTATGGACGTAGAAAAAGATCGTATTAATAAAGAAATGGAAAATTTAATTTTCAGTGCAAATTTGTTATGAAGTAAAGATCAGCTATTTTTGCATTTAAATAATATTTTTTGTTTCCTAAAAATACACTCTATGTTGAAATAAAAAGAGACACTGTGAAAATTGAGTGAAAAAATTCTTTACATGCCTTTATTTTTATTTCTCAAAAAATCATAAACTGAGAAAAATTATTCCATTACAATTAAGAAAAGAAAGAAACTTATTTTAAATTAGACAATCACTTAAAAATAGCAATATAAAATATAGCGTATATATGCCTACTTTTACGTTTCAAAAAGTATTCCTCAATTAAAAAGTACATCTAACCAGAGTTTGATGCAGAATGCAAATTAGCAATTTTTTCATCCACAGAAAATCATTTTTTCTCTGAAAAAACGTTCCATTACCACCAATAAAAAAGTCGAAATTAAGAGCAACATTCATGAAACGTTCAAAGGATTTTCTCTCTCGTAACAGGTCACTTATGGTCCCTCTGGAAACATATCTACCACGGTTCTCCATTGTCACTAATAAAAAAGTCAAAATTAAAAAATACGTTCCTCTATCAAACGAGAATTTAATTCTCCATGCTAAATTACGGAAAAAAAAAAATAGAGAATTTCACAAGGCCTTCAAAGTTTCTTTCTCTCATGTTAGATGACTAAAGTATACATATACCGTCATTATTATTTCTCAAAAATTATGAATAAGACTTCAATCCTCCACACTAAATTACCAAAAAAAAAAAAAAATTGAGAATTTCACAAGGTTTCCATCTCTCAGAGCAGATGACTAAAGTATACATATACCTCATTATTGTTTCTCAAAAATTATGAATAAGTCTCCAATTCTCGACACTAAATTACAAAAAAAAGAATTGAAAATTTCACAAGGCTTCCACCTCTCAGGTCAGATGGCTAAAGTATACATATACCTCATTATTGTTTCTCAAAAATTATGAATATGTCTCCCTATTCTCCACACTAAATTCCCCCCCTCAAAAAATTGAGCAAATCAGTTGATTTAAGTACATATACGTATACCTCCATTATGATTTCTCAAAAATTACCGTTGACAAAATGGTCGAAATAAAAAACTACATTTAAGACTTCAACTCTTTGACTGCTGGCAACTCGAAGGTAAACCACTTGCTGTGTACGCCTGAGTTATAGCATTAACAATTACATTACATATTACGTTAGCCAAATCACTTTTTGCAAATCACTTGTACTTCATATTTGTGAAAAAAGCGACGTGCAAATATAAAATATAGAATATAAATATGAAGAGTATACAGCGTATTATAGGCGCCGGTAGCAATCAAAGGGTTAACTCTCCACACTATTATAAATAACCAAAAAAAAAGACAACAAAGATAAATAAAATAAAAAATTTCATAATATGGTCAAAGCTTTCTCTCTCTCTCCCTCTCTCTCTCTCTCTCTCTTTCTCTCTCTCTCTCTCTCTCTCTGACAATAGGTGACCTATGGCCCCTGTGGAAGCACGACGACCACGGTTCTCCAGCATCCCGGAAACAACCGGAGACCTCTAGGAAGAATGATGCGGGAGACGTCGATCACACGCATACAAAGAGGCCCGGCAAACAGGCAACTATTACTCGGCGTGCTCGCCCTCACTCTCCTTGCCACTTGCCTCTTCATTCTGCTGTTACTGGCGTTGAACACGAGCCGCGAATACGTGCAGGAGACCTGTAAGTGGAATTAACCCTAAATGATACGGTTAGCTCTGGATGGATCCGGTTAATTAAACGATCGAGCGTGCACGCGCGGATTTATGCGTGTAGTATGTCGTTGTCGTGTGGATAGGTGTCGAGGAATTGTAATATAGGAGCATTCAGTCGTAGATACGAATGATTGATGCAGAATTACAGTGGAATTACGCTCTGATCAAATCTGCCTTTGAAGATTTTCATGCATAGTATGGTTGTGTGGAGGTTTTGATAGGGAAGGAACGTTACTTTTCAGGATTAATTGGACGTTAAGATGCAGGAAAGATGGAAAAATCGGAGTTTTATCGTACTCTATTAACGCTCACATTTCTCTCAACTTCACGTGCCGTAAATGATTAACACGTTGACTACCAAGCCTATATTGAAGAAATCTGTTCTAGACGCCAACATTTCTTCTTCAATTTATTGTATAGAATTAAACAAGCACACATTAATTTTTACATTATGACTTTAATTTTAATTGTTTTTTTTTTTCCAAAAAAATGCTTTCGAATTATCTCGTGGTCGGGTGTCTCCGAATAGGATGTAACTTGTACCAGCAAACTGCCAACTACGGGTTATCTTCGTAGCTTGGCAGTCAACGTGTTAAAAAGTAACGTAATTTCGATGACTTTCATATTTTCGACGGTTTTTTTATTTGCGAGTTCGGTATTAGGTTAGTTTTTTTTTTATAAGCATATTTGCGAGGTTTTATCGACGTAAGATTCAATTATCGATCACTTTATCAACCGATTATTTCGTATCAACCAAGATTTAACTCAACTTCACGTGCCGTAAATGATTAACACGTTGACTACCAAGCCTATATTGAAGAAATCTGTCCTAGACGCCAACATTTCTTCTTCAATTTATTGTATAGAATTAAACAAGCACACATTAATTTTTACATTATGACTTTAATTTTTATTGTTTTTTTCCAAAAAATTGCTTTCGAATTATCTCGTGGTCGGGTGTCTCCGAATAGGATGTAACTTGTACCAGCAAACTGCCAACTACGAGTTATCTTCGTAGCTTGGCAGTCAACGTGTTAATTTCCTTTCTCTGTATTAACTGTTTCCTAAGTGTATAGAAATACGTTCCCCGTTATTTGTAACTCACGTTTTCGCCGTAATAGAAAGGATAACGCGATACGGAAAATGAAAGAAAATAATTAAACAAAATTGCACTTGTTGGATGATTAGTTGTAAAAGTGTGAGATACGAGTTAACGTTGAATATAAAGCTTGTTGTTGGGGTATATGAAGACTTAATAGTGAAATAAAATTGGAAGGATTAATTTTGAATTTTGCATTATGATAGAATATTAGTGTCGTAGAAAATTTGGATATTAAGTTGAGTACTTAATTTTTAGTAGCAGGATTGAGTGAAGTGTTGCAGAAAAATTGAAACACCAAACTAGCTATTTAATGCTGAAAAAAAATTAGCCAACTGGCGAATATTGAGACAGAATATTTGATAGTCAGAAATTTCACGTTTCAGTGATGTACAAATATATTCTGTAAAAATTTTAACATTAAATTAAGCGTTCATAGCAGAGGTAACGTTGAGCCTCCACTTTATGGATCTTATTTTAATTTTAAAGTAGGTATTGAGAATAATAGAACAAGGTTGTGCTTCGGAATATATGTATATTAGAATATCCTGCAAAAATTGGAATACTAAATTAACCACCACAATTGCACTGCTGTACAATTATTCTACTATATAATCACTGTTACGATCCAAGGCTAAATATCAGAGAAATCTCACCTAAAATATGAATCTTTTCACTTCTAAAATTATCTTAAATTCCGTTAAATTCCACAATTTCTTTTGCAAAAGGAAAAATTTCTAAAAAGAATTCGAAATAATCGATTCTCGCACGAAGGGGAATTTTATTAATCGAGTTAACACACGCGAGCAGTATGAATCTCCTACCTCCCTCTTTAAAGGGGTTGCTCTGTCTAAAGACTCGAGAAACAGACACTTTTAGAGTCATTTGGTGAAACCAATAAGAGATAGTTGAATAGCAGTTTCTGGGATGAAAAAATCATTTTGTCAATGGAAAAAAGCGTCGATTCATGAACACAAATCCATTCGAACCTTTGAAAAGCGTTGTAAACTAAATAAATGGACAGGTTTTAATAATTTTCGAAGTGACTTTGTTTAATAGAAAAATAATCGTATTTTTGACGAAAATCGGACATTTTTCAGAACGCCAAAAAAAAAAAATAAAAGTAACGAAGCTATAATTATTATTTTAGTTCATGCTATAGAGACACTTCTTCTAAAGGTGTATACAAAATTTCAGGCAAATCAGTTGATAACTTTTCGAGTTATCCAGAACGTAAGGTCGAAAAGTGTCGTTTTTAGAAAAACGAGTTGCTCTTCATACCTGCATAACTTTCGCAATTTAACGAATTGCGTGAAAATATTTGACGCGCTTATTATAGACACTTGGAGCCATCGAATCGCGGAGAAAACGAACTTTTCGATCTTCTCGAGTCGTCGGATTAAGCAACTCTCTTAGACAAGTGTAAAAAAATCGACGCGTCGAGCATAACGGAAGAAAATGTCGGAAAGTTTTGTTGAAAAGTTTGTCCCGGTTTCGCGTGAATCCCGCTGCAATCTTGCCTCCAGCGGGAAACTTCCTCAAGATGAGTTTAATCACAACTTCACTCTGCTCTAGAATTGCGCGTCCTCGTATGAAATTACTCGAAAAGAATTACACTTGTTCTGTGAAAGTAATTCTCCCCATGCTCGTTACGAAACTTTTTCTCCCGAGTAACGAAGAAGCAATACTCTTCGAAAATATTCACCTTGTGTTTGAAATGCCCCTTTTCTTCAAATTGGTAAAATTCCATTTCAGATTTCATTCTAAGGAAATTTTACTTTTTTCTTCTTGGTCGATAAATGCCCAGCTTAAATTTTTTTAATTCGTTAATTAACTTAATTAATGGCACCAGAGTTGGTTTTTTTTTGACAACTGAATAATTCTTCAATTTTTACCATATTTTATAATCTACTGTACCACAGTGCAGAATTGAATGTATTTAAAATTGCAATTGCAAGATTTTTTAATTACATTTAACGTAATTTCTGTAAAATTCAAGAAATTTCGCATCAGAGGGGATTTTTTTACTTAAAATTACAATTGCAAGATTTTTTAATTATATTTAACGTAATTTCTGTAAAATTCAAGAAATTTCACATCAGAGGGGATTTTTGTTCTTTTCCCATCGATAAATACTGTTTAATATTTGCCAGAGGCACGAATCAGAATTTTCCTTTATTTCATTTTATTTCTTCTCGTCGATAAATGCTCTTTAATATTTGCCAGAGATATTAATCGGAAATGTCGATTACACGGGAGGGGGAGAATTGCAAAGAGAAACAACAGACGGCTTGCAATGTTCAACATTGTGCCAGAAACGAACATCGATCAGCCGAATCGTATCGAGTCGAGGC
>NW_017100191.1:4070081-4073391 GCF_001263275.1 Habropoda laboriosa | reverse complement strand
GGCAGAATTAATCATTCTACCGATACACGTGAAAACACCTTTGAAGAAAATAATCGTATTACTTTTTCTTATTTACTTATGCCATAGTACCTTGAAAAAATACATGCTCGATTATTCTGTAATACATTCCGATAGATCTCTGTGGATAAAACAGGTTTCTGCTAATTAAAAAAATTCTGAAAGTAACGAATTTGACGAATTCACTGGTTGAAACAATTTACAAAATTACAACTTCACTTTTCCTTCGATGATAAAATTCTAGGGACATTTGAAATTCACCAGAACAAGTAGAGACACGCGAGCCAAGTTCGAATTTAAATTGTTTCCTCGAAGATGTACAAGGGAACGTTTAACGAACATCTGCGCGCTACGAAAACAAGACATTGTTCCTTCGATAATGAGTTGTTCGCTTCTTTAGAAGTAGAAGCAGCGCGTGGTACACCTTTTGCAAGGATAAAAATAACAACGAAGACTGTACTTCTTTTATTTCTGCGCCGGATGCCGCGAACAGAAACAACGAAGTCACGTTCAGCCAAGCGGAAAATTGTTTTTTATTGTCGCGAAGTGTTAACGATGTAGAAAATTACAGCCTCTTTTCTCGACACCCTGTATACGTGTTTCTGAACGAATTACACGCAGCTGGGACTAAGAATACAATGTTCGAACTGAGCATTGAGAAAACGATAAAAATTACGACTTGGGTGACGTGTTCATTTTAATTTCAGGTGCAGACGTTTGCATGACAGAGGAATGTGTCAGAACAGGTAATTATAATTTCAATTTAATTCTGCCTTTATCATGGAAATCTTTGAGAAAGTTAAATTATTTCCTGTTTGGCAGCAGTAGAATTTTTATAAGCATGAAATATGAAAGAATTGTAGGTTAAAGTTTCGATAATAATTTATGGAAATTTTCAAAGAATTCTGCAAATTTATTTCAATCACGAATCATTCATAATTTCATCAATTACACAAGGTGTTGGTGAAGTAGTGGTATGACTTGAAGAGAGGTGAGAAAATGAGGAGGAAATGTGAAATAACATTTTTTCCTGTGACGCTTCATTTTCGAGTTAATTGACGTTGGAAATCCTACGGGCGCATCCACAAGAATGCAATTACATTATTAATCGTAAAGAGAAACATTTTTTTTTTTTTTTTGAGTAAAGAAAACTCTATTGGTTTACTAATAATGACACAAACACTTTGCGTACTACATAAATTCTTGACATTGATTTACATGAAAACGAAGCTTTGCACAAAAGAATGTTATTTTGTCGTCACTTGTGGTAAGAAACAATTTCTAAGTAGATAACTCTTTTGATTACACATGCAGTTTGCATAATCCATAAATCCTCTGTATCAATTTACATGAAAACGAAGCATTACACAAAAAGATATTACTTTACACCTTCGACTAATTTTTTCTTCTTCTTTTTTTAAAAAGAAGAAAGAGGAATTCAAAATTCCTCCCAATTAAAGTTCCATTCACGATAACATCGTACAACACCATAATCTATCCAGAAATGGTGAGAATAATCCGCGAAATGTGAAACCGATCGTGAATGGGAGTGAGCGAAAAATCGGGCAATATCCGAGACGAGTCAAATGGAATCAGATCAGCGAGAGCTGATTGGTGGTCGGCCGGAATTGCGTTGTCCAGCGGCAAACGCGTGTCGCTCACACACGCTCGTAAATCCGATTAACCATCCTCCACGGAATTGGATGTTGACCGAGGCTGGCTGCGATTTAATTTTCATTCCTCGCTGAAATTCGCCGTTCGACCTGCTGCCGATCCGGCGCCGTGCGGTTTAATTGCGCTGGAAACTCGACCAATCCTCGAAACACGCGGCCAAATCCCGATTATTTTTTTCCCGTGTCCACTTAGCACAATCCTGAAGAATTTTCGATTGTTCGTCGTTCGAATGAGGGCTTTCACGCGAAATCGTTCGATTATATCCCTTTAGGGCGGATCCGGATGCGTGGAAAACTATTGTTTTAAGGATTTAACGGGAGCTGGAGCTTAAGGCTGTTTCTATGACATTATTGAAAAATTTAGAAGCAATCCAATAATTGTTTTCACACGAAATTGTTCGATTCGTTACTTTTAAAGCAGATTGTAATGCTTGTCAATATTTGTTATTAATTGTTTTTTTTAGAACTTAAGGCAGTTTCTATGGCGTTGCTACCGAATTGTGCAGTGGAAAAAAGTAATTGAAAATTTAATACAATTAGAAGTTGCAGTAGTCCAACGGGAGTAAGTTACTTTCAAGTGTTCCATGAAAGTTAGACCTTAGGGCGGTTTCCACCGCACAGAACAAATTAATATGCGATTACCTAGAATTCTGAATATTTTGCTAGTCACATACCTAGGCTTCGTAGCTGGTCTACGAGAATTAGATTCTCCTGAAACAATTAGTAAACGTTAAACCTTAAGGCAGTTTCTACAACGGCGGAAAAAGAATGTTTTTAAATTACCCGGAATTTTTAACGCTTCGAAAGAAGAATGCAGCCAAAGTATAAAATATTCTACGAAGCGGCAGCCACTGTAATATTCGCTCGAAAAATTCACCTTCCCTGTGGTCGGCGAAAATTTCGAAAAAATATGAAAAAACACACTGGCTAGCAGGAGTTCCACGAGAGGTGTAATTAAATTTTTTTTAATATTTCACAATTACCGTGTCTCTTTGCCGCGAGTCGAAAATGAAGTGGCCCCTGTGAACCAAGCCGGGTGAAGAAAGGGAGAAGAGGGAAAAAAGTCTCTCTCGACCTGAATTTAAAATTGCTGAAAAATAACAGCCACTCCGCCAAACACGAGTGCGTAATGAGTGTTTTATTCGTGTTTGTCGTAGAACGAAATTCGAGATACTTCTTCCGACGTGCTGCCAATTATTCTCGCGAGGGACGAAAATATTTTCGTGCACGAATTTTAAAACAACCTTTTTCTCGTCTTTCTCGTTTCGAGAAACAAAATGGAGGACGTTTTAAGGAGAAATTGTGAAATCGCGTAACAGGGTATCGAATTACCTCAGGGCGGCGTTATTGCCCGTTAACGATAATTTATCGAAGGTGCAATTAATCCTGAGATCACGGCGAGTCTCGTTAAGGCATCCTCACTCGATTAGGCAGCGAAGGTATTAACCTCGCTGTAAAATTACCCGGTGCAATTAAACCACGTTGCGCGGCAGGTATATGGGTGGAAAAAGCGATTCGAATCATCCTTTTAAATTATCGAACGATCTTTCCTCGTTAGCATTAACGACCCATTAAAAGAGAACGTAAAACTGGCTAAATTGATTTGCGTTAAACCTGTA
>NW_017100191.1:4055951-4070046 GCF_001263275.1 Habropoda laboriosa | reverse complement strand
CTTTTCTCTGCGAAAATTTAACGATTCGTTTGGACGATTATTTTGTTGGAATTTTTCAGAAGGATTTGTCGAAACGTTGGAAAATGGAAAAAAAACTGACAACCTGTTGATAGAGTGTGAAATTATACAGAGCAGTTTTGCAGAGTGATGACTACTTACGTGTTGAATAAGCTCTTCGAGTTTCTTCTCTTCCCTCTTTTTCTTGTAATATTTCAATCTTATTAGCTCTGACGCTTCTCTTGCCTCGCCTCTCAGCTGAAATTCAATTTCCTGCCCGTGACAGCGCAATTTTATGTTCTTGCGTAAGGCTACCGAAGCTGATATCAGCTTCAGAATTTAATATCAGCCTGTGTTGTCAATACGATCTTATGGGAACACGTACGAACGAAATTTGCGATTTTATTTCAACGCTGACGCAATTTTATTTCCCGTGAGGTGAAAGAGAGACATAAATACGGCATCTTTCATATCGAGGCGGGCGTGCATTAAGATTTCAATATTGCCGCGTGACAATTTTAATATTTGCCCGGTGCTCGTTGCCAATATAGTCACTCTTTGCAGGGGTTGAATCACTCGGACGTAAAATAAGAATCAATTTAGTGCTTAACGGTACGTAAATTTTTGTGTCATGGTCGTTGAAATATTTGCAGTAACGGTATATAGTCACGTTACAATTACGTTATAGTCTTGGAAGTTATTAAACGACTGTAGAGAAGCACGTTATAGTCACAGTTAGTCATGTACAAAGATATTATGGACCAATACACGCTTTATAGTCAGACTGATAGGTGTTTTATAGTCAACTACTGTGACCTATAGCAACCACTGGTCCCTGTGACAGCCTTATAGTCACGTCATATTACATTATTAATTAATATAATTTAATATCATGTTCATACTCGTGTATAATCACTCGTATGGCCCGTGCAAGTGACTATAAGTGATTGTGTTAAGTTACATGTAGCTGACAAATCAATATGATGCGACTATAAGGTATATACTCGTGTATAATCACTCGTATGGCCCGTGCAAGTGACTATAAGTGATTGTGTTAAGTTACATGTAGCTGACAAATCAATATGATGTGACTATAAAGTATTTACTCGTGTATAATCACTCGTATGGCCCGTGCAAGTGACTATAAGTGATTGTGTTAAGTTACATGTAGCTGACAAATCAAATTGACGTGACTATAAGATATTTACTGTGACTATCGATTACTGCACTGACTATAAGTTGCTGTGTACCACCAATACGAGACTATAGTCACCTCATAACCACGCTATTATTGTTTGTGGCCATTTGTAGCACTTTATAGTCAAATATATTCACAATCTGGTACGCTTATAGTCACCATAATGATACAGAATCCCCACAAACACCTCATAGTCACCTCATATCCACACCTAACTCATCTTAACCATCTGCAGCCAGTTCTAATCACATATAGTCATTTGTAGTCACGGTCTGCAGCAAGAATAGGATGATAAAATATTTGTCGTGGGTATTTTCAGCCGCCAGTCTTCTGTCAGGTATGGATCGAACAGCTTCCCCCTGCGTGAATTTTTTCCAGTACGCCTGTGGCGCCTGGAATCGTCTTCACGTGATCCCAGAGGATCGATCCTCGATCAGTACGTTCGAGGTGCTGGCAGATCAGCTGCAGGTGATCCTGAAACGTGTTCTGGAGGAACCACCGAATCAAAGGGACAATAATGCCACTTTAAAGGCGAAGATGTTCTACAGATCGTGCATGGACATCCGTGGGTACAATGGAAATCATCTCAGAACCCGAATTTCCTTTGTTTCCCTCTTTAACCCTTTGACTGCTATCGGCGCCTATAGACCCTCAGTGATAAACGAACGTTGGATACTATCAGCGCTCTTCGTATTCATATTCAATTTTTTTATATTTACATATTACTCATTTTACAAATATAAAATACAAAATAGTCAGCAACAAATGATTTGGCTAACGAAATATGTAGTGTGACTATTAATGCCATAACTCAGTCGTTCACAGCCAGTGCTTTACTTTTGAGTTGCCAGCAGTCAAAGGGTTAATTTCATACCCCAAGTTACCAAAAAGTAACTAACGGGTATGCTTCATAACTAGAGTAGAAATTTTGCAGATTTTCACTTGGAATTATTATTTATTCGTCCAGAGAAACATTATTATTTACCGTTGTTTCTTATTACTCATGAAATCAGTATTTTGTTTTTAGAATTACTATTTACTGCGCTAAATAAAAGGAAATGATTTGTTGCTCAGAAATTTCGTCTACTGTCCAACTTGAACTTATTATTTGTCTCTTAGAATTACTAGTTATCATTTGAGATGAAAAATTGTAACTTATTGTTAAATTATTACTTAAGTTATCTTGTCTAAAAAAAAGTACTTAACAATTGCCTTCTATTTGCCAAAAATCAAGGTAAAATAACCTAGTCGAACAAACGTTAATCCTAACTTAACTTAACCTAACCTGACCTAATCATTATTATCATTATTCCAATCATACCAAATTTTAACAAATTAACCATATAGTCCTAATATAACTATATCTACAATTACTAATCTCGTTATTATAATTATTCCAATTAAACAATATTTTAACGAATCATTCGTACCTATTAACCCCTTGACGTATGATTTCTTTTTCGGACTGTGCATCTAAGCGTCAGTTATTTACTACTTTAGTACTATATTAAGTAAGAAAAGTTAATGTATCGTAGATTCATTAAATTTGCCAATCTTCAACTTTCGAAAATATATCGAAAATTGGAATTAAATTTAATTTTCGTCACCGATATAACTGTTTCTATCAGATCTTGACCAAAATATGCGACTCGAGTCTGACTCGTTATCATACGGCAAGGGGTTAAACTAGAAATTTCCTCAAAGTTTGAAAACTGTTTCCAATTGTTCATTTTCACAGCTCATATAAGAGAAATCGGTGACAGCCCTCTAAGAGAGACGTTGAAGATCCTTGGTGGTTGGCCTGCGGTGGTTGGACCATCCTGGGAGCCACCACCGTACTCCATAGAGGTTCTCCTTGGTCGACTGCGCGGGGAATACAACGAGGGAGTGTTGCTGGAACAGTGGGTCGGGCCAGATGACAAGAATTCCTCAGCCAACATCCTCCAGGTGCGCCGGCAAAGTAAGGCCCCTTGGTCGACGACTGCACAGTATAAAAATCACAGCACTGCATCGAAATTGTAACCCATAGCTGTATATACATCATTTTTTCAAATGATTGTTTAGCTTCTCTTTTAACCCTTTCAGTGCTAAACCCTCTATTGTAATGCACGATTGAACAAGCAAGAACACGAAGGAAAAGATTTCACTAGAGCTCTTATTGGATAGATCTGTCATTTTTATGATATTTCAGTCTTGCATACTGTTTCATAGGAAATTTCGTGTAAGCTGAGATCTTTAACTCGAAAATCAAACTTTCTTATTTTTGATTTTTAACGAATGAAATTTTTACCAACATATTTGTCACATTTTTCTGATTGAAATGATACTAATCGCGATATAATTTGGAGAATATTTGCTTACTTAATAAATGATAATAAGTAATAAGTAAATACGTAAATATAATCCAAATTTTTCGCGAATCGCGCGCGCGACACAAAGTTGCAAAATGAGAGATCGCGCTTGCAACTTTGTTGCCGCGATACTTACGCGAAAAGTGCACAATGTTGCAAAACGGCGCGTCTTGCAACAATGTGCGTTTTTCGAGAACAATTCGCGGCAACAAAGTTGCAAATCCGACAAGGCTGTTGCAACATTGTGCTTTTTCACGAATAGCGCGCGAGACACAAAGTTGCAAATGGAGAGATCGCGCTTGCAACTTTGTTGTCGCGATACTTGCGCGAAAAGTGCACAATGTTGCAAAACGGCGCGTCTTGCAACAATGTGCGTTTTTCGAGAACGATTCGCGGCAACAAAGTTGCAAACCCGACAAGGCCGTTGCAACATTGTGCTTTTTCATGAATAGCGCGCGAGACACAAAGTTGCAAATGGAGAGATCGCGCTTGCAACTTTGTTGTCGCGATACTTGCGCGAAAAGTGCACAATGTTGCAAAACGGCGCGTCTTGCAACAATGTGCGTTTTTCGAGAACGATTCGCGGCAACAAAGTTGCAAATCCGACAAGGCTGTTGCAACATTGTGCTTTTTCACGAATCGCGCGCGAGACACAAAGTTGCAAATGGAGAGATCGCGCTTGCAACTTTGTTGTCGCGATACTTGCGCGAAAAGTGCACAATGTTGCAAAACGGCGCGTCGTGCAACAATGTGTGTTTTTCGAGAACGATTCGCGGCAACAAAGTTGCAAATCCGACAAGGCTGTTGCAACATTGTGCTTTTTCACGAATCGCGCGCGAGACACAAAGTTGCAAATGGAGAGATCGCGCTTGCAACTTTGTTGTCGCGATACTTGCGCGAAAAGTGCACAATGTTGCAAAACGGCGCGTCGTGCAACAATGTGTGTTTTTCGAGAACGATTCGCGGCAACAAAGTTGCAAATCCGACAAGGCTGTTGCAACATTGTGCTTTTTCACGAATCGCGCGCGAGACACAAAGTTGCAAATGGAGAGATCGCGCTTGCAACTTTGTTGTCGCGATACTTGCGCGAAAAGTGCACAATGTTGCAAAACGGCGCGTCGTGCAACAATGTGTGTTTTTCGAGAACGATTCGCGGCAACAAAGTTGCAAATCCGACAAGGCTGTTGCAACATTGTGCTTTTTCACGAATCGCGCGCGAGACACAAAGTTGCAAATGGAGAGATCGCGCTTGCAACTTTGTTGTCGCGATACTTGCGCGAAAAGTGCACAATGTTGCAAAACGGCGCGTCGTGCAACAATGTGTGTTTTTCGAGAACGATTCGCGGCAACAAAGTTGCAAATCCGACAAGGCTGTTGCAACATTGTGCTTTTTCACGAATCGCGCGCGAGACACAAAGTTGCAAATGGAGAGATCGCGCTTGCAACTTTGTTGTCGCGATACTTGCGCGAAAAGTGCACAATGTTGCAAAACGGCGCGTCGTGCAACAATGTGTGTTTTTCGAGAACGATTCGCGGCAACAAAGTTGCAAATCCGACAAGGCTGTTGCAACATTGTGCTTTTTCACGAATCGCGCGCGAGACACAAAGTTGCAAATGGAGAGATCGCGCTTGCAACTTTGTTGTCGCGATACTTGCGCGAAAAGTGCACAATGTTGCAAAACGGCGCGTCTTGCAACAATGTGCGTTTTTCGAGAACGATTCGCGGCAACAAAGTTGCAAATCCGACAAGGCTGTTGCAACATTGTGCTTTTTCACGAATCGCGCGCGAGACACAAAGTTGCAAATGGAGAGATCGCGCTTGCAACTTTGTTGTCGCGATACTTCGCTCCCGAAAAATGCACAATGTTGCAAAACGGGGCGTCGTGCAACAATGTGAAATTTTCGCGACAACAAAGTTGCAAACCCGATAACGCGTTTGCCACAATGTGCATTCGAAAATAACACGAGTTAACGATGTTACAAGCGAGAATGACGCTTGTAACAATGTTACATTGAAGCGTAGTGCTTGCAATAATGTTTGCGTTCGAAATAACGCGTCTAATAATGTTGCAATCAGAAACAGAGATTCTAACAATGTTTGCGTTCAAATATAACGCTTCAAGCAATGTTGCATTCAAAAGTAACGCGTACAACAATGTTTTGCATTCGAAATAGTGCTTCCATCGATGTTGCATTCGAGAATAGAGACTGCAACAATGTGTGCATTCGAGTTTCAAAGATGAACACTGAAATAAAAGTATCTTGCTACTTAAAAATCACCGTTCAACGATATAAAAGTTCTTTTACCGTTACTGCAACCGTGTCCCACACCTCGATCAATTTGCAACCTCAACTCACACGGGAACAGAGGCTTCGCGCAAACAAAACTTCATTATACATTCTCAACATTTTTCTCCACCATTATAAATGACCCCTCTACATAGTTCTAAAGTGGTCGGTCTGAGTTGGGCTTCGTTCACTTTCCTAACACAGGATTCTTTACCTATTTTATCTAAAAATTTACAGACAATTTTAAAATAATCTTAGCATTCTCCGTTTCCTGAAAATGAGGTCAGGAGAATTTTTTCGTTCTCCTTTTCACGTGTTTAATTGTACAATACACTGCATATCTGACGAAAGCTTGGAACCATTTATCAATTTACGCAGATTTTACAATTAATATTAGATATTTCGATAGAAATCAATTACCTTCCTTTTTGACAAATTTGGGTAATAAAAAATTAATTAAAAATTTCTCAAATTAGCTTCTTTTCTGAAAACTCTCACGCAGCTTGCAATGGCCTGCTAACTTTTATCTGCCAGTGTGTGTATATTATATCATTATTTCATACAATTCGTACAATTGAATTATCCTTGAAAATGTTTACCCTTTGTCTCAGATGTGATAAATTATAGCACTTGGAGGGTTAACTACGATGAATTCTATTTATTCAACTACACTAGGAACTATTTTTCTTGTCCAATTTTTAAACAGAGTTTAAATGAAAATTTAATTAAATTGCCCAATAATTGTTCCTCTCAGCTAGATCAAATGCACCTGGCTTTACCGAGTAGAGATTACTACCTGAACAAGAGCAGCGAGCCTCAATTAAAGGCGTATCATCGTTACATGACGAATGTAGCCGTGTTACTTGGTGCTAATCCCGAGACTGCCGCTGAAGAGTTCAAATGTGTAATCACGTTGGAGAAACAGCTCGCAAATGTACGATTGTTAGAATATTTATTCTTGACGAAATTTTTTCCCTGCATTCTACGAATAAAAATACGAGGATAATGTTATATAAACGTGGGTGATCAAATGCTTCGTTAAAAAGTTACAGCAATTTGAAATTTATAGGGTGCTACAACTGTCTTATTTTAAAAATTTTTTAATCTTGACAGTTCCATATTATTTCAGATTATTCGTTTCAAATGCAAAGTATTCTTTGTGTATTTTTGCTCTAAGAAAATTTCCCTAAGAGTTAAACTTGCGAGTTGCCCCCACATATTTTATTTCTCTCGCAACTTCTTAAGGAAGTACTTAAAGGCATAAGTGTATATGACATTTCCCTCTCGTTTTAGGCCACAGAATACTGTGATAAATTTTATTTCACCAAATTTCTTAAATTTTTCAAAATTGAAAAAAAAAGTAAATAAATTTTAGGCGTCCATGGTGGAGGCAGACAGGCACGACACCTCCTCCATTTACCGGAAATTGACGCTGGGTGAGTTGCAGCGTGAAATTCCGCAATTGAAGTGGCGTGCTTACCTTCAAGAGTTCATCAGCGCTCCAATCACGGAAGAGGAGCCAATAGTGGCTTACGCCATGCCCTATTTCGTGCAAATGGGCCGTATTGTGAATGCTACAGATCGCAGGTAATCATTAAAAAAATACTTGTTTCAAACGAATACTAAAATTTAGAAAAATTTATTTAAACTCTATTTCTTTTTGTAATTTTAAAGAAATGTCATCTTTCTTTTATTTCGAACCACTTTTACAGAACATTGCATAATTACATACTCTGGAGACTAGTCATGTCGATAATGCCCCACATGATAGATGAGTATCAACAGAAAAGGGTCGAATTTCAGAAGATCCTGCTGGGCATATTGAGCCAGAGGAACAGGTGGTCCCAGTGCGTAGAGTGGACGAACAAAAAACTCGGCATGGCCGTGGGCGCATTGTTCATTCGCGACAACTTCAATCACGAGAGCAAGGTGACATTTTCATTCACCTATTTTTTGAGAAAAAAATTGAAGAATTAGAAATAGTCGTTCATAAGTGTAATGGGAAAATTTGAACAAATTCTATATTTAGAGCATACTATATTTTTTTCACAATTTTTTACAACAATAAATTGAACGTAAGCTGAAAATCACATTTGTACCTGTTGTACTAATTGTAAGAGATTGTTACACAATAAAAATTATTTCTTCACACAGAGTCAAGAAATGGTACATCAAGAATGCAATTTCTACTATAGACTGCGTTTAAAAAATTGATCAAGCCTATTCTTTCAAATTACCCTTTGAAATTTTTAACTATTATATTATTGTAAACGATTATTCTGGAGTACGAATTACTTCCCAGGAGACGGCACTCGAGATGATTCGTACAATACGAGAGGCGTTTAACGAATTACTGGCGGAGAATCACTGGATGGACGACGAGACCAGAGCTGTGGCTAAAAGTAAAGCTGACTCTATGAACGAAAGAATAGGATATCCTGAATTTCTGAAGGATCCGGTAGAACTTTCAAAGGAATACGTGATGGTACTTAATTATTTCATCAAATAAAACAAAGTTCTATGTTAATTTCTTTATAATTCAAAATTTGTGTCTTAGTTAATTATTTTGTTAAATGAAATAAATTTTCACACTGATGTGAAACCATTCTTGTAATTTAAACAATTTTATAACTCCAACATTTGTTTCTTAGTTGAACATTACCGAGACTCATTTCCTCAAGAACGTGCTGGCTGTGATGAAGTACGACGCTTATCACAATCTAGAGAAACTACGGAAGCCAGTTGATAAGGACAAATGGTCCACAGATCCTGCTGTCGTGAACGCCTTCTACAATCCCAACAAAAATGACATTGGTAAATTTTTGCCCCATCATCTTCATGTTCAAACAGTTCCAGGACAATTTTAATGAAATAGAAATTATTCATTTATCCAGCAACATCTATTTGGTCGCCTGCAAAATAATCCCCATTGGTTGCAATAAACTTATGCCAACAGTTCTTCCAATCTTTATAGCATAGTTTGTCTTGGAACTTTTTCAACAGAGTAAAAATGAGAGCATAAAAACTCTTCATATTTATTTCCATGTATTATTTCCTTCAGTCCAGAAATTGGACATGAATTGAAGACACGTTAAAATGTGAAAATTATTACTAATGATGATAATAATAATAATTTTGTTTTAAGCTTGATTCAACCTGAACTTTCTCAGTACTCTTTGATTATTCTGTTTCCAGTCTTTCCAGCTGGAATTCTTCAGCCACTATTCTATTCCCAGCACTTTCCAAAATCATTGAATTATGGTGGAATAGGTGTGGTGATTGGCCATGAGCTAACTCATGGCTTTGACGACAAGGGACGCCAGTTTGACAAAGATGGCAACATGATGCAATGGTGGAACAATGCCACTGTGAAAGCTTTCAGACAAAGAGCTCAGTGCATTGTGGATCAATATTCCAGATACAAATTGCAAGAAGTCAATGAGTATATTAATGGAAGGATGACTCAAGGAGAGAATATTGCAGATAATGGAGGGCTTAAACAGTCTTTTAGAGTAAGGATAATTTATTTAATATATACCAGGTGATATTTTGCAAAAATTAATCATTTAAGGGAATTTCAACTTGAACAAGAACCGTCCGAAAAAAATGAATTTTCCAAGTATTAAAGACATATACTATATTAAGATTAGGGTAGAGAAATTTTCTACTAATTTTTCAAACATATTGCAATTTTCTAATGGAAGTAATGCAATGCTTAATGTATAATTAGTAATGTAAGACTAATTGTATTAATACTTTCTTTTTCATATGATTCAGGCATACAAAAAGTGGGTATCAAAGCATGGAGAAGAACCTCTGCTTCCTGGTGTGAATCTCACTCACGATCAGCTGTTCTTTTTGAACTATGCTCAAATTTGGTGTGGTTCCATGAGACCAGAGGATGCGCTCACGAAAATACGTAGTAGCGTTCATTCTCCTGGTCGCATAAGGGTTCTGGGTCCCTTGTCCAATAGTGAAGATTTTGCCAGGGCCTACAACTGTCCTCCAGGCTCGCCAATGAATCCGGAGAAAAAGTGTAGCGTTTGGTGAGCTTATTGTTTAGCCTTTGGAACAGAAATTTTTGTAACTTTCGAGAGTTTCTAAATTAATCATCAACTTTTCATTGGTGTAACATTTTTTTCTTAATACAATTGAAAGAAGTATTATTTAAAGCATGTACATTTTAATATTCATACATTTACATACCTAATATAATCACACACTTAAAATTCAAGATATTTTCCCATTCACTTTAGATTTAATCTAACTCTTCAGATCAAATTTCTTAAATTTCTTAAATTAACACAAATTTCCATCTAATTAGAATCTATTATTCTGATAAAATAAAAACTCAGTAAATAATACTTTTTTCTAATGATTCCAGGTAATACTAGAATCATTTGAAAGGAAAAGAAGTAAGGAGAGATATGAGAACTTATGGTGCTGAGTGTTCTGAAGAGATTGTCATCAGATTGTTGACTACAATAGGACCACAAAAGACTAGTTTTATTTCATTGTGGTACATTCCGTGGTGTGAATCTTTTTCAGATCAGCAGAGGGTTACTTTATGCAGTGTGT
This sequence comes from Habropoda laboriosa, assembly GCF_001263275.1. Taxonomy (NCBI): domain Eukaryota; kingdom Metazoa; phylum Arthropoda; class Insecta; order Hymenoptera; family Apidae; genus Habropoda; species Habropoda laboriosa. The sequence goes on along the minus strand of NW_017100191.1, from coordinate 4,059,633 downwards.
GTGCATGCATCTCTAGCTGTGTGGAAGAGTGTGCCTGTGAATAAGGATCATGTAGGGTGTGCTGACCATGGTGGTCAGACTAAAATCCCATGGACAGAAGATATACATGTTGTATATATAGATGATACGTTTTAATCGTGTATGTAATCGTTTCTGTGTGGTTCAGCTCGTCGTGGACGAGTCTAAAATAAACTTTTCGATCAAAAGAAAAAAAATGCAAAGCTAAAATTAGTGTCAAGTGTATTTTATGCCTCTCTCCCTTCTTCTTAGAACTGGTTAACTTTTACATACTGTCTATACGTTAGAGGTGGGACTGTTTTAAATTAAATTGTTACGATTTTCATCTTTTTAATAGTAAAGAATATGTCAAAGTAGATTTGGATGTAATGTGATAAATTGTGGTGGATTAGGGCACGGATGAGGTGCAAGATTGACCTAACATCTTATGGGACTTCTTGTCCGGGGTTCTGGGGCCGAGAAGACCCTTATCATTTTCGTATCGCTACCTATGTTACCGATTCAGCATAGAATAAGATTACAACATTCGTAGTGGTTGAAAATAGAACTAAACGTAATTCTGAAACTACAAATAAAGTATAGGACAGGATATCATATACTTGTCAGGAAATATAGAATTAGAGCGTCTAAGACATTATTGACTGACACTACTAATTAGCTTTGCGAAAAATAGGAAATTCAGTAGTACGAGTCCATAATTTTTCAGAGGCGCGAACAAATTTCGATGTACATATGAGGTATGGTTGACATTTCTAATTAGCTTCGGTTCCGAATATTTACTAAAATTCTCGAATTCAGTAAGTAGTAAAGGCAACCATTTCTCAGGCGCTCGAGATTTTTACGACTTTTTCGACTTTTGCGCGTTCCTATCGCTACCTAGACTTCGTTAATTTAATTTTGTAATGGATTATTTCAATAATGAGTGTTTTGCAAAAGGAAATGGATTTGGTGTGCAAGGAAGAAACAAATAAACTGTTACTTTAGACTTTTTGTGAAATTTCAGGATTTCGATCGAAAGATTTCAACAAACTTCAGACTTTGTATTAGGCGAATATAATAGCAAAGGAGGTGGCATGATCTCGTCAAAACTGAGATTTCATATTTCATATTTATTAAGACGCATTTTCAACTTTATTGCTGATATATTGACTCATTTTATCATACAATTTACATAAAGAATTACGTTTTTTTAATATTTTAATTTGTTCATACATTCAATGTCGTAATTCTAGTGTACAAAGTTTTTAAATAACTAATAATTTAATTGAATTGTAAAATTGTAATTTTCATGGTGATGAATTGAAATAATAATTCATGCTGCTTCCGCTGGAACTGCGTAGTTCAAAACAGTGAGTTTTCTGTAACCAAAGAAATGAATAAATATTAACAGTTATGATGCATATTTAACAAAACAGACACAATTAAGCAATTGCAATTAAATAAATTAAATATTATAAAAATTATACCATAATATCACATGGAAACGAATTAAAATATGAAGCAAATAATTACCAACATAAAACTAAATTACATAAAAACTCTCACATTAATTTGTTAATAAACCATTATTATCAAAGTTATTAGCAGACTAAATACTACAGCACAGAATACATTCAAAATCGAATAAAATTCCAAAAATTATTACCAAAATAAAATGCAATTTTAAAATTCGATATTTTCCAATCTTTTAAAATGCACTTTTTAATTATATTTATAACTAAAATTACAAACAAATTCATGCATTACTGGAACTAAAAATAAAAAACTCTACCGCCTATATTTTACTACACAACATTTAAGCAAATCACTCACCATTGAATGGAAAATATCGAAAAGAGCTTTCTTCGAAGAAATCCATTACAGCAGAAAGCAGACTGTCAAAGTGAGAAGTTCCCCCCACCACAGTTTTTCCATCTTTCTCCTAATTACACTGGATTGTATATACTGAAACGTAAATCCTCCTTAAACAGTGTAAGAACAGTAGCTCGTGATGAAGTTCTATTGTACTTTCACGTATCGCTTGTGCAATATCACTTCACAAAATGAGGAGGAATTTAATCAACAATCTAGACGTATTTGTTGAAAGATTTATTCTATATTGGAACATATCATCCATACATAGCACGGTCAATACCGATCACGCTTTGTTTCGTGTAAAAAAGGTGGAAATAAAAATAATATACAACAGACAGAGGGCTCTCCCTCTTTCTCTTTCTCTCACTTCCGGTCGGAGCAACGCCGCGTAACCACGCCATCTTTTCTACCTCTTAAAATTTACAAAAAGAATTCACAAATCGGTTAAAAACTTCTGTACATACTGTATAATTTAAAAAAAAAAAAAGAAAAAAAAAATTATTCACCATAACGACGTAACGTAGTAATGCTGTTAAACGTAACAATAAAAAAATTCATACTTAACCGTAATAGTAATAATAATAATAGTAATAATAATGATATTAGTAAATAATCGATAACATTGAAAGAGAAAAAAATTAATTTACAAAATGCAAAGAGCCTTTTTTTTCTCGTTCGAGGATAATTTTTCTTTCGATGCTTCACGGTGTCCAGTGAGAGAAAGTAAAGAAGAGAAAGAACATCAGTCGACTCGACCAAGTCAGTTCCAATTAATCGCGAATAACAATATGGCTACCAGCGGTCTTCCGGTCTATGTACATGCAGCGGGTGATCTCAGTTTTCTTTTATGTGTAAACGATCTTATCAAGAGAAGGTCTGTGTACGTTTTGCCCCTTTTTCCCCACGATTCGTTTGCAATCCATTATTCTCTCATACTTCATTCGAAACCACAAAAAGTGATTCTCCATTTTTCTCTAAATCATTCTTCAAAGAAGAAAGATACTTTTATCGAAAGAAAAATTCACTTCTGGCGTTCTCTTCAAACGAATTTTTGCGTCGTTCTAGTGTCACTATTTGTACTACAATATTTCTTATTGCAGATTGCAATTCAAATTTCGCGCCATTTAACGGTTCCCATGAATCGCACACGATCTACGTTCTACATAGTCAATGCCACTATTGATATACAAGTACAATTAAATGCAAAACAATTCGCTGTGTACTCGGTATCGTGTAGAATTCACGAAAACTTTCCTTTCGATAAATTTCTCCATGAGAGAGAAAAAAAAAAAAAAAAGAATATTTCAACCCATAGGCAGAGTTTAAGAAAACGAAAAAAAATTGAAAAACAGGCGAACCGAAAGTTCCAATTTTTCTCTGCTTCTCACCGAAGCTCTTGAAGTTTTTTCCTCTCTCTACTAGTGTTTGTTTCTCTCAAAAAAATAGTCATCTCTTTATTAACATTATAGACTCTTACTCTCGCGCTCTCTCTCGCTCTCTTTCTTTCTTCCTTTCTCTCGTCTCTTTCTCTCTCTCTCTTTCTATTAAACTACACCCTGATGCCCATGCATAAATCGATTATAGTGAATTTTTATTGCGTCCACGAGGTCGGATACGTCTTTGCAATTATTTTTTTTTCTCTCCCTCTCTCTCTCTCTCTTCCTCTCTTTATTATTCCAGAAAAATATATATGTTCATATATATGTATGTACGTATGTATAATATGCATATGTATATTTATATACATAACAGAGCCCTCGACACAACATCTCATGAAATAATTGTTTCCATCCTTTCATTTTTATTTTCC
>NW_017100191.1:4048224-4055869 GCF_001263275.1 Habropoda laboriosa | reverse complement strand
TCGTCGTATTTTTTCATCTTTTTTTTTTTTCGTTTTGTTTTATTATACCCTTAAACACTACTGGATCAGTTGTGGTCGAATGAAGGAAACGGAAAAAATGTTCTAAGAGACCAACCATTTTCATCGTGAACCTAACCTAACCTCTTCTCGCCAGAGAACATTCAACTCGTCAAATTATTACGGAACAATTGGACTATTTTTTTTTTTCTTCTTCTTGTGTTCGAACGAAACAATATAACCATTTCTTATCGTCGTTTTGTTTCTCTCTGCCTATGAGCATTCCTTGTAAGTTTAAAAAGATCGACAAACATGAGTGACAAAGTTGCACACAGACCTCCTCTATTATCGTTCATCCGGCAACAATGAAAGAAAAAACAAGGGGTGGGGGGTGTGGTACAATGTACAAAGCTAATTTACAAAGGTGTCGTTCGGTTACCCTCTGTATTTTCACGGCTCGTTTCGCGTTTCTTCGTCCCTGCTTCTTTTTATATGTACACAATGCACTCTCTTTGAACTCTATGGCTTCTGTGGTTTCTCTGTCTCTCTCCCTCTCACACGCACACCATGCATACATACACACTCTCTCGCTCTCTCTCCTTATCGTTAATTAATGCTCCTCTATAGCCATTTCATCTCCTCGAATTAATTCGAATAAACTCGAGATATTACTTCGAATTGTACACGAATCGTTCAATTCATCCGCCATTTGCAACGTGCCCCCCCTCTCTTTTTTTTTTACGCCAATGAAAAGGCTTGCAATACTGTGTTCAGGAAAAATAAATAACTTCTGACTCTTTATTAGAATAAATTTCAAACGCCTTTCTTGGATTTTCTTTTTAGGAAAATAAATTTTTCTTGAAGATTCGATAGACACTTCCTTTCCTTTTTTTTTTGTTTTTTTCTTAGATTAAAATTCCACGGGGAAATTATTCAGCGCCATTTTCTCGATTTTGTTGTACACCAGAAATTCCAGCCATTTTTCTAAATCATTCGTGATTCGAATTGCTGAATAATTTTTCCTTTTTTTTTTTCTTTCGATTTATTGCTGAATCTCTTTCTAGACAATTTTTCAACGATTGTCGAACAAGAGAAGTTATGTCTCACAGTATTGCATTTACTCGAAAATGAACTACAGTAAAAACAATAATTTTGCCACAAAAAAATATCGGTACATTTAAAACTATATTTACGCTCGAAAAATCACGTTTCTGCTGGTTTTCATTGAACCTCGTAGGAAAACCTTCTTTCTTCATATACAATCTGACGCATTTTTCACGTAGATTTTATTTCTATCATATGGAACTCGAGAACGTCTCAAAACACTTTACATCGTGTCATTCGTTTCAAGACGCTTCGAATTCAGAATGAAGTGGCGATCTTCAGAGGTCCATAGCATTCTCGCACAAAATGCTAGGTTCCTCCTTCTCGAATTTTTCAACGAGTGCAAAAATCCTGCCGGTTTTTTCCGAAAAAGAATTTTTTCAAATTTACCAACTTACATAGTTAATACTTATTTTAAAATGTATCAATGATCAGTGTTGAGAACCATTGTGACGATGTTGCCAAGTGTGTGTACTTTAACAATTTTCCTGTTCTAATTCCATTAAAATGTTCATCAAGAATTATTCATGTAATTATGAAATATGTATTTTTGTTTTAATTCGAAATGAACAGTAGTTGAGATGAGGTGAGAAAATAAACCGACTGAATCTTTGCACTTACCTAACCTTAAAGTTGCTCGCGCGGCGCAACATGGCTGCCACGAGTTGCCAGTGGTTCTCAGCCATTCCATCTTAATCGTCGACCATTGCTTGAAAAGCTGCACATTTCTCGAGTTAACTCCGCAAATAATGATACTACTTCTCTCAGAAAATCGCAGTGCTGCCAGAAAACAAATTTCGACAAAAGTTAAAATTGCACGATTTATAAAAAAAAAACAAAGAAAAGTAAAAATAAAAATGTTAAAAACCAAAAATATTTCAACGCGCAAGGGACAGCAAACGACTCGAAAAAAGGAGTCAGCCAACAACGGTCTTCGTCCTTTCTCCAATATATATTTCTCGGTTCGTCTCCTCGCAAAAGAAAAAAAAAAATACACATCGATTTTAAAAGACAGATACATCATTCACGTAGCTCCTTCCGTTCGATCTTCGATACATTCAAGATTCGTCTTTTCCTCTCTCTCTCTCTCTCTCTCTCACTCCCTTCCTCCCTCACTATGATCATCTCTTTTCATCGTGCAACACTGTTTATAATAATGCTCATGCGACTTAATCGTCATCATAGATCGTCGTTTATCATCATCGTTTAGCAATCGTTAAAATTATTGTACATTATTTAATTAGTAATCGTTAGAATATAATATTGTTGATGTACATGTGGCTCCCACGCATGTCCATTGCGGAGAACACGTAAATTACTAGGCACGCGTGAATACAGGGGAATCCCACTCCATTGGGAATACCCGAATATTTTTTTTCAAGATCCAGTGTTTTAAATAATTCAATTCACTTTCTTCTTTTTATTTTTTTAGAATAATTTATTACTTTCGTTTCCTGCTTCCCTTCTGGATTTATTGGGCGTATATTGTTCGGGTATTCGAAGGGGTTCCTTGGAGCCACAGTCGATCTATTTCTAGTCTCTTTTATAGGGAATGTCTGATCATCAATTTGGGGACTTTTTCACTTCAACATGATGGAATCACAGAATCACTTCAGTTTTAAAAATTACAATATTTCACCAGAAAATAATTCTGCGATTCCATTTGTGCTGTCTGGAATACCTCAAGCATAACCTCAAAAAATTTCTAGTTCTTTCTTTTCTAAAGTAATTTCCAATTTTTCAAAAATTGTGATATTTTCAAAATTCCATCAACTGAGACGTTGTTCGCGCGTGCCTATCGAATATCTACGTCATGTAACTTCTATTAAACGCACACGGGCGCATTAAGTCGAACCGCACCGCCGCGTTGCCAACTGTCGAAAAATCTCCCTGCACCTGCGCGACGAAGTTCTCACCACTTTTTTCCCCCCTTCTGTCACACATTTTGGGCGGAGTGCACGCCGAGTCCCTTTCTTCCTTCTTGCACACACTCATTTTCTCTCTAGTACACATGTACACAACACACACGCACACACTCTCGTCCACTCGTCAGTTCCGTTCGAACAGAACCATTAATTGTTGTACATACAAAGTATCGTTTGCCATTACTTTTTATTTTAAATTTCGCGCGCGCTTATGTTGTATACACACGTGTGAGGTTAGTGCTGGGAATCACAGCGCGAAATATACATTCGCCTCGAAAATGTCTTTTTTTTTTCCCCCCCCCATCGAATTATCGTCAACATTACAAATCAACAAATTAGCCTAAGGAAAATTTTGCGAAAATTTTTAATTGCTGGCCTCACGATCGCCACGAATACTGTTCATTTTTTTCCCCCACCAATGGGACCAGTGGTCTCAATCTTTTTTTTTTCTTTAGAAAATTTCGAGAACACTCGGTTACACGAAAATGATACACATATATATATACCCAAAATTTGTGTCACTTGCCTCGAGTGTCCCCCGTGAAAAAAATTTGTTACAGTCGAATTCGTGAGAATTATCTAACGAGTTGAGAACCACTGGCTCGAAGCGTTTGAATTTATCGCGGGAAAACAGTCGAACGTTCGAGAAAATTAGGGATTCCGTGAACGGAATCGGCATCAATGAATACACTTCTAAAAAGAATCTCGAAATGCAATCGAATTTAACAAACCTAACCTACTAGAATCACAAATGTTACCGCAGACATTCTGCAAATTCGATTTTCTTTTTTTTTTCCTTCTTAAATTTCATTCATCATCGATAGGAAGATGTCCGTCGTTCTGAGATTAAAGTCAGGGCTCTTGGACCATTTCGTCCGTCACTGGCCTTTGTACGAGGGACATCGGATTATCGATAACCTCTTAAAATAACTTTCTTAGAAACAACTTTCCGATCACAAAGGCGATTTGATTCCCATCACTGTACGCAAAATACCGTGTAAATGTGTTTCGTGTGTGTGTGTGTGTGTGTGTAAGCATATGCGTGTCTGTATGTATATGTGTGTGTGTGCAACCTAGCGAATATATTAATAATATCGTGTATATATAAAACGCTCCAAATAGAAATAATATTTACCAATTATTATAATCGAATACTCCGGAGCAAAAGAACTCCCGTCACGTTTGTGTCTCTCATTTCTTCGTTCGTTTAATATGTTTTTTTTTCGTTTTTTTTCTTCTAAAACGTACAACAATAATTTTTCAGTCTAATACATTCCAAAGCACCAATTCGTTATAGTTCCTCATCCAATATGACCGACGCGGTCTCTGCGAGTCGGCCATGTTTGTTTCTTTTATCTTTCTGCCTCCCTTATTACGCCTAAAAAAAAAAAAAAAACAAGAGCCGAAATTCTACGCCCGTTTTCCTTTTCCCTTCTTCCCGTCCCCTTTTCACGTTCACATCGAATTTTTTCCGTTTAACAATAAATTTCGATTAATTTACGATTAAGTATAATAGTTTATGTATCATATAGAGTGCTAGTTAAGAAGATACAAGACGCGCCATGACAGTTTGCTCGTCGCGCGGAACAAACGCACGCTGCTTGCGAATATCCGGTGTGATATACACGATCGATCGAGGATCGGTGGTATAATTGTATAGTTGTGCCTCGTCATAATGTTCTCACTCTCTCCCCTTACGTCTAATAGAATTCGGGATGAGTTTACGAGCTAAGAAATGCACACGCTTTACTTTTACTCCCTCATCATATAAGTAAAAGCTAGTATAGTTGTCGAAAAAATTGAGTATAGTTGATATAGTGGCAGCATACACGTGCTTCGACATCACATTCCGCGCCGCATGGCGTTTGAACATGTACACTTTTTGAAGGCTGTTCATTTGGCGTAATCGTTGGTATAGTTGTCAACTATAGTCAATTGTCGTTCATACTATTTGCATACTTCCGAATGAAAAACAGTTGTTTCTGATAATTTTTTAAACTGAAAATATTCTATGGATCGCGAATAATGGTGACTAATATAGTTGCTTGTAAGATATTACTATAGTTGAAAAAATCACGTATGCTTAAATTTTCAACTCAATTGAACTGTGTGCGTGTGTGTGTGTATATATCCAAATATGCTTGGTGCTAATGTAAAGACAATTAACTATAGTCACCGGTTAACTATAGTTACATTCTCAATGCACAATAGTTACCTCAAAACACTATACCGATGAAAAAATGGCTAGCTGCGGCCTAATAGTAAATTTTAACGAACTTCGAGCGTAAACTATTGTCGAGTAGAGAGCAACTATATAAATTAGATCGAATACTTAACTTTAGCTTATTAATTCTCGCCACGAAGCACGTTACTCTTTTCTTTTCTTTGTTCGAACAAATAGTTCCATTCGAGATATTCGAAATTTTTGGAGCACTGTAATCCAACAACTATACTATTTCTCGATCGATCGTATGACCGTGTCTTGTGTGTATACGCGTGTGTGTGTGTGTGTGTGTGTGTATAACGGCGTGCGTTCTCTCTGTGATGCAAGTACAAATGTTAGTGTTTAGTGTTAGTAGTAGTAATAACAGCAGTAACAGGAGCAATAATAGTAATAAATAGTAGTAATAGTAGTAGTAGTAGTAGTAAGTCGACCGGGTGCACATCCGACGAGGGCAGGTCCTGTATAGTGACAAACAACGACGGTTCAATTTTTTTTTTCTTTTTTCCTCTCTTAAAACTTCTGGGACAATTTGTACGATTATCAGTACTATACAATACAGTAATTCTGTTCTCTTTCACTATACCACGTGTCACCTCTCCATCTTTATCCCTATTCATTTTGCAACACGTTCTACCAATCATTATATACTCGTATGCCTAGCAGCGATGTTAGTTCTAGTGTCTCACTATATTTTTTTGTTTTATAGTAGATCAACTGTTGAGTGTTTCTTTGTATTCCTTTTTTTTTTTTTTTTCTTTGTTGGATGACAGTCGATACAAGGTGTGATGAAAAAACTTTTTGTACGTTTTGGTGTTAGTATTGGCAGCCCCGAAAATTTTGTTAGTCAACTATAGAGTTGTTCGCTAAGATGGATTGTTCTCTCGAGTATAGTGAATAAGTAATGCTTACACTTTCGCACGAGTTATTTACAGTAATCGCAAAATAATCTTCGTAAAGATCGATTTTTTTCTTTTCCTCTCGAAACTACTATACAACGCTAACTTATTGCCGTTTCACTGCTACTATAACGTTTACGTCTCTACTTCTCGAGAATTCAACATCGAACAAAAATTCAGAGAAACGGAAAGACAAATCAATGTGTTTCATCTCAGAGGACTACTTCCACTGATAAAATTTTTCAAAATTGAGCAATATTCGCAAATTTTCTAATTGTTAGTAAGGAAACGATTAAAAAAAAAAAAAGAAAAAAAAACGGGACCAATATCACAAGGAATTTCTTTTTCACCCGAAAACTTGTCGTATCCTCTAAGCAAATAATTTTCTAATCGAGAGAAGCAAAAAGTTTCTTCTAAAATTCTGCGTGACACTGGTCCAACGAAAGGTTGCTCTCGATCAAGACAGGGATGAAAAACAGATATGAGTTTCGATTAAAATTCTCAGGGCTCCTTACATTTCTCTCTCTCTCTCTCTCTCTCTCACTCACTCACTCTCTTTCTCTCGTTACAAACAACAATTATGTACAGTATACTAAATCCTACTATTCCACGGACAAGAGAAAAGAAGAAAAAAAAAAAAAATAATAAAGCAAATAATCGTATCTCATTCAAAAACTCAGAAAATAATGCATCGAACTACCATAACAAAGTATAATCATTTAACTTTATTTATAATAATCTTCAGCTTATAAGCTTCCGTTTCTTTTTCTTCACGTTTTTCTACAGCTTCCAATAAATTAAACGACTCCATATCTCTCTCTCTCTTTTATCTCGCGATTAACAACTCTCTTTCTCTCTCAACATATCATTCAACCTCACGTTCGCTCCTTCTTTCTTTCTCTCACACATACACAGGGCCGAACGTTGCCTCCAATAAGAAAAATACCGTATCTCAACCGTCCGTCGGCTAATTACGAACGCGAACCATATATTTCCTTTCTCGTTTCGACACGCAACAGAAGTATCAGGTTACGCTCTCAGTGGCTGGCTGCCTTGCGACTAAACATCGTGTGTTTACAGCGGAATCGTCATGAAGATACAAGGGGGCCCATAAGAGACGCTGGACCTCACCTTCTACGTTTGCTGATAGTTGTTCCACCATCACTCGTTAATTTTTACTCTTTGCATGGAGTTTTGGATTTTTTGAAAAATATTCTTAGAGTGATTTTTCGATGATGTTGTACAGTTGAGGAAATTACTTGTTATTCAACGAGTATAGATTCTTTTTTTAAGGGGGCAATGTTGAAAACGAAAAGCCTAATTTGTCATGACCAAGTATTCTTGAAAGGAAAATTTGTTGGTTGATACTAGTTGGTTTTTTTGCTTGCTACAACTGTGTGCTAAAAACGCGAATAATTATAGAATAATTGATAAAAGAGGAAAGTCTGATTACTATTCTGTCCAAAAAAAAGAGCTCACTTCTGGCTAATATTGGGGGT